>NC_056731.1:1538573014-1538705514 GCF_019279795.1 Protopterus annectens | reverse complement strand
GTCTGCATTGGGACATTGGGCCATTTGTATTCTTTTGGATTCTCAAAGGGATTGTGTTTGGGCCATTAATCAGCGAATGTAAGATTTAACTATTTAGATATATGGGCCGTTCATGTGGCGGGACTGTTACATCACTTGGGCCCTGGGATCTACAAATTCTGTATTTCATTAACCGGAATGACTGCAGATTCACGAATATGGAGCGTTTGAACTAATGGACCTTCTGGACGTTTTGTTTGGCTAATTTCAAAATTGGGAACATAATTTGGACAATATTTGGACTTTTTGTATTGTTTAATGTATAATTTTTTTATTAATGTAACAGATGTTTTTTTTTTGATTGATACATAACTTTTTCTAGCTCATATATCTGTGGGTGTACATGGATGTCCTACATTAGTGGGATCTAACGGTTTGACTATGTGCAATGGTTACAAACAGCAACAACAATATTGATGGGAATTAAACAATGGGACATTCTTGAATTGTAGAACATGAGTCATAGGCTATTGTAGTGATGTTCAGTACATACGGTTAGGGTATGTTTTGGTTGACTTCCAGGGGCATGTGTTAATAACTTTGAATATGTTCTTGGTAGGTTGTGTCTATTTTGGATTTTCACATTTAAACAACCAATAATTGTTTTCTAATATTTAATTAGTGAATGGAGATATGCCACCTTACATTTGATTATAAGTATGAGCATTTTAGTGTTTATTTGGGCCTTGTGGGTCAGAGGGTTTCTTTTACAAACATGTGCGGCATTGTGATGGTTTATTAAGATCCCTAATAATATCAATGTATATATATAGGTGAATGGCCTTAAAATATATATACCTTTTGTAGGTACTTAGTATAAGACTCAATGGGTTTTGGGTTGGATTGGCATGAATAGATGGGGCCTTAGTGATATTGTCATTTTTTGAGTGGCCTTGAAGGCAGCCAACACTGCTTGAGATGGATGTGTGGTTATAACAGGTTGAATCCTGATAAGTCCATGGGTTGTTGTGAACATTATATCTAACGGTGGCAATATACAAATATATAACTGAGTTTTGGGCAGAGACGTATGTCGGCCTATGGAAGGGCAATATTTTTTAGAGTTGGATTATTTATTCAAATGAGTATATTTTTTCTGGATTTATTTCCGGATATTACACTTTGGATATTTGTTTTGTTATATTGCCTATTAAGACGAAGGTCCCTGTTTTTGATGAAGAGTTGTTCTGTAGAAGAGGTCTTCTCGTATATTGGGCCACTTATGGTAAGATAGTTAAAAGGTTCAGTTTATCTGAATAATTTTCAAATATAGCACACCTAACATGGACAATATTATATACGTGAACTGATAGGGGTTGTGGGTGTTTTCAAGGTCACTCTGATATCCGGGGTCCGCATATTATAATATATTGGAGTGTCTCATATTTGAAATCATGGACATTGGGGAGTTATTAAAGGGTCTTTCGGCCGATCAAGACAATTTGGAGGTGTTTGGTTTAAATAATGTATCAGGACCGAACTCTACAAATTTATTATTGGATGGCCCATCACAGTGCAATAACATGTTTTCTAAGCTTAATAGACAAATGAAGGCTTTACGCACGAATGTATGGCATTTGAAACTTTTCAAAGCCTACAAGGTCAAGGATATCACTCCTAGGGGACTAAGAGTCCGTATACAACCTATTGTGGCCAATATAGATAGTGAGTTTTCCAAGGAATGGGCGGAGGCACAACATTCATCATCTATGCAATTTGTTGATTGTTTACTAAGGTATTATGACAGGACTATTCAGAGCCAACTTACAAAGATTGAAAATTTGTGTGGGGAGGTAGAAAATTTTAAATCTGAAGTGGTATATTCACAACAAGTTTCAGACCTGGCTAAGGACCTCTCATTATTGGAAAAACAACTTACAAAAAGGAAGATTAACAAGTTTAATCGTGATTTGATGGGCTATGAAAAAGGGAAACCTTTTGTAAATCAAAAATCAGTGAGATTCCAGGATTTTAGATCTAGCAATAGCTATAATAATAAGAAAAGACCAAGGTCCATCTTAAGACATCATAAATCAATGTCGGATACTACATCAGAAGAGGAGGCTTCTTCTGTAACGGATGGGGAAGGTTCCCTACACCAGGTGTCCCCAGCGGCGAAAAGGAAACAGCCCCCCCTTTAGAGCCAGGGGTAGGAGGCGGGGGGGTAAGAAGCATAAGAACAGATTCCGGCAACATAACATTGCAGTCCCTGTTACAACAAATGGTGACATAATTGATAACATACATAATATTTCCTCTTTTGAACTTTCTCCAGCACATATTAAACTGCTGAATAAAGGGCTTTCTTTTGTACCCTCATTTTCGGTTTCAGAAACTCAGTTATTGCAAGATGTTGATGAATTCTGTAGAATACTTAACCTAAAAATCTTTTTTGCAGATCAGGAATATACTCAAAGATCTTCTGATTTTAGGATTAGGAAATCCAATTTTGTCCCTCCCATGAACAAACATGTGTCCATTTTTAGAGAGTGCATAATGAAGGAGTTACATTTCTCCAATTTATATGGTCTTACCGAAAATAATTTAACAACTTTAGAAAGACAAGCTTTGGTTGAGCTTAGTACTAATCATAACATAGTTATAACTATGGCGGATAAAGGAGGAGCAGTTGTGGTTTTGGATCATTCATTATATAATCAAGAAGTTCTACGACAGTTGGCAGATTCTAGTTTTTATATGGCACTAAATGTGGATCCGACTCTTTCTTTCAAGAGAGAAATTGATGATTTTTTGGATCTATCTGTGCAGCAGGGTAGCATTACGACACAGGTGGGTGGGCAACTGAAGGTGGATGAGCCTAGTTCTCAGTATTTGTATATTTTACCCAAAATACACAAAGATCCATTGCATCCCCCTGGGAGACCTATAGTTTCAGGTAGGGGTTCCTTAACGGAACCATTGTCAGCTTTTTTGACCCATTATTTGAAACCTTTGCTGCCGTTCATTAGGTCTATTAAGGATACCACTGAATTTCTGAATATAATTAATGATTCCCAACTAGAAGGCATGTGTTAATAACTTTGAATATGTTCTTGGTAGGTTGTGTCTATTTTGGATTTTCACATTTAAACAACCAATAATTGTTTTCTAATATTTAATTAGTGAATGGAGATATGCCACCTTACATTTGATTATAAGTATGAGCATTTTAGTGTTTATTTGGGCCTTGTGGGTCAGAGGGTTTCTTTTACAAACATGTGCGGCATTGTGATGGTTTATTAAGATCCCTAATAATATCAATGTATATATATAGGTGAATGGCCTTAAAATATATATACCTTTTGTAGGTACTTAGTATAAGACTCAATGGGTTTTGGGTTGGATTGGCATGAATAGATGGGGCCTTAGTGATATTGTCATTTTTTGAGTGGCCTTGAAGGCAGCCAACACTGCTTGAGATGGATGTGTGGTTATAACAGGTTGAATCCTGATAAGTCCATGGGTTGTTGTGAACATTATATCTAACGGTGGCAATATACAAATATATAACTGAGTTTTGGGCAGAGACGTATGTCGGCCTATGGAAGGCAATATTTTTAGAGTTGGATTATTTATTCAAATGAGTATATTTTTTCTGGATTTATTTCCGGATATTACACTTTGGATATTTGTTTTGTTATATTGCCTATTAAGACGAAGGTCCCTGTTTTTGATGAAGAGTTGTTCTGTAGAAGAGGTCTTCTCGTATATTGGGCCACTTATGGTAAGATAGTTAAAAGGTTCAGTTTATCTGAATAATTTTCAAATATAGCACACCTAACATGGACAATATTATATACGTGAACTGATAGGGGTTGTGGGTGTTTTCAAGGTCACTCTGATATCCGGGGTCCATATTATAATATATTGGAGTGTCTCATATTTGAAATCATGGACATTGGGGAGTTATTAAAGGGTCTTTCGGCCGATCAAGACAATTTGGAGGTGTTTGGTTTAAATAATGTATCAGGACCGAACTCTACAAATTTATTATTGGATGGCCCATCACAGTGCAATAACATGTTTTCTAAGCTTAATAGACAAATGAAGGCTTTACGCACGAATGTATGGCATTTGAAACTTTTCAAAGCCTACAAGGTCAAGGATATCACTCCTAGGGGACTAAGAGTCCGTATACAACCTATTGTGGCCAATATAGATAGTGAGTTTTCCAAGGAATGGGCGGAGGCACAACATTCATCATCTATGCAATTTGTTGATTGTTTACTAAGGTATTATGACAGGACTATTCAGAGCCAACTTACAAAGATTGAAAATTTGTGTGGGGAGGTAGAAAATTTTAAATCTGAAGTGGTATATTCACAACAAGTTTCAGACCTGGCTAAGGACCTCTCATTATTGGAAAAACAACTTACAAAAAGGAAGATTAACAAGTTTAATCGTGATTTGATGGGCTATGAAAAAGGGAAACCTTTTGTAAATCAAAAATCAGTGAGATTCCAGGATTTTAGATCTAGCAATAGCTATAATAATAAGAAAAGACCAAGGTCCATCTTAAGACATCATAAATCAATGTCGGATACTACATCAGAAGAGGAGGCTTCTTCTGTAACGGATGGGGAAGGTTCCCTACACCAGGTGTCCCCAGCGGCGAAAAGGAAACAGCCCCCCCTTTAGAGCCAGGGGTAGGAGGCGGGGGGGTAAGAAGCATAAGAACAGATTCCGGCAACATAACATTGCAGTCCCTGTTACAACAAATGGTGACATAATTGATAACATACATAATATTTCCTCTTTTGAACTTTCTCCAGCACATATTAAACTGCTGAATAAAGGGCTTTCTTTTGTACCCTCATTTTCGGTTTCAGAAACTCAGTTATTGCAAGATGTTGATGAATTCTGTAGAATACTTAACCTAAAATCTTTTTTGCAGATCAGGAATATACTCAAAGATCTTCTGATTTTAGGATTAGGAAATCCAATTTTGTCCCTCCCATGAACAAACATGTGTCCATTTTTAGAGAGTGCATAATGAAGGAGTTACATTTCTCCAATTTATATGGTCTTACCGAAAATAATTTAACAACTTTAGAAAGACAAGCTTTGGTTGAGCTTAGTACTAATCATAACATAGTTATAACTATGGCGGATAAAGGAGGAGCAGTTGTGGTTTTGGATCATTCATTATATAATCAAGAAGTTCTACGACAGTTGGCAGATTCTAGTTTTTATATGGCACTAAATGTGGATCCGACTCTTTCTTTCAAGAGAGAAATTGATGATTTTTTGGATCTATCTGTGCAGCAGGGTAGCATTACGACACAGGTGGGTGGGCAACTGAAGGTGGATGAGCCTAGTTCTCAGTATTTGTATATTTTACCCAAAATACACAAAGATCCATTGCATCCCCCTGGGAGACCTATAGTTTCAGGTAGGGGTTCCTTAACGGAACCATTGTCAGCTTTTTTGACCCATTATTTGAAACCTTTGCTGCCGTTCATTAGGTCTCGTATTAAGGATACCACTGAATTTCTGAATATAATTAATGATTCCCAACTAGAATCTCACTGGTTACTTTGTACTCTTGACGTGGCTTCATTATATACAAATATTCCACATGATCAGGGAATTCTAGCTGTTTCCTTTTGGCTATACAAATCAAACCTCTATTCTTTAGCCTTTAATAACTTTTTGATTAAGCTCACTGAACTGGTACTACGAAAGAATATCTTTTATTATGCAGGTAAGGCTTATTGGCAGATTAAGGGCACTGCGATGGGTGCTTCCTTTGCACCCATCTATGCTGATTTGTTCATGGGATACTATGAGGCTGGGTATATATATGATGACCAACATAACAAATTTTTACAACATCTGGATATCTGGCGGAGATATTTAGACGATTGTTGGATGGTGTGGCGTGGAGACAAGCAAAGTTTAATACAGTTTGTGGATTATTTGAATAATAACAGTTTTGGTATTCGGTTCACTGCTAATATTGAACTTTCAGAGATTGTATTTTTGGATGTCAAAGTTTTCAAACTTGCAGATAATACTTTATCGACTACTATATATCGCAAGTTTCCCAAATACAATACTTTGTTACATGCTAATAGTTCTCATCCACGCCACACCATCCACAACATTCCGAAATCTCAATATATGAGAATCAGACGTATTTGCTCATCTGATGAAGATTATTTGGAATGTAGTCTGGACTTGAGGCGCAGGTTTCTAACCAGGGGGTATGAATCCCAAATATTAGTGAAAGCTGAAGGTCAAACTTCCAAAATGGAACGTCAGGATTTATTATGTTATAAAGCAAATAACAGGGATGGCAACAAAACAAACTATATTCAACCAATAAGGTTGGTGACTACCTATGGGAATAATACCAATCGTTTTAGGGATGTCATTAACCAACATTGGGGTATCCTTTTGTCACATGAGGTTCTAGGTAGGGTGTTGCCGGCAAATTGTCAGTTTTCTTACCGGAGGGGACGGAATATGAATTCTCACTTCACACATTATAAAAGATATGTTCCAAATATACCACAACAAAGAACTTTAAGTGGTGACATACTAAGGGGGTGTTATCCTTGTGGGCATTGTGCTGCTTGTCAACATTTGCAACAAACCAAAGAATTTTCTAGTAAAAATACATCACGAATTTTTGAAATAAGGGTTTTTGCCAATTGCAGCACAGATTGGGTGGTATATCTGGTTACATGTAGTTGCTCTGCATTCTATGTTGGACAAACGTCCAGACCTGTCAAATTTAGAATAGGGGAACATTTAAGTGCAATTAAGAATAAACGTGTTGCCAATGCCCTATTTAAACATACCTTGGAGCATTCTTCGGCCATTTTTCGGTTTGTTGTTATAGATAGGATTACCCTTCATAGGGGTTTCAAAGCCGGATGGCATCAAAAACTTGATCAAATGGAACAAAGGTGGATAATTCAATTGGGTGGTCTATTTAGACCTGGTTTAAATATGTTAGAATAGAATTTTGTAGGTCATGTGTGTATATATATTGTGTATATATATTATGACTTATGTATTATTCATTGATTTTGGTTCTATGCATATTAACAATTCCAATAGGAATGTGGTGGATATATATATATTTCCATAGGATATAAGATTTGAGTTGATGGGTTTACAGACCTAGGTATACAACATATATGTTTTGGATAGTTTGATTAATTTGTGGTATAAGTGGGAATTTAGGTTTATGATAAACTCTGAGGTTTATGATTATAGAGAATAAACAACCATATATAGGTTGTTTATATATAGAAACTGTCCTGACAAGTTGCCTTGATCACCATTTAGGTCTTTAAACATTTTGGCCATGGGAGATATACATTTATATTTTTTTGTATTTTATTATTTCATAATATTATTTCTTATATTATTTTCACAATAATATTATTAATATTTTTTATTTTTTATTTTTAATTTATTATTTTTTGATGATATTTAACATTGTTAATATGTTCATCATGTTGAAGTTTTTGTAATATGATGTGGTATATGTGCTGTTTTGCTCCAATGCATTTGTTTATTATATATTATATATGATTATGTACCCCTTTAAACATGGAGTATATAAGGTTGGTCCACCAGGGGTCGGGTTTCCTTATTATTCTTTCATAACTGCATTGATAAAGGCCATGATATGGCCAAAACCGGTATGCTGCTTGTTTATTAAGATTCCTTTATTTAAGGAATCTTGTTGTTAATAAAGTTGTTCGACTGAACCGTACGTGCTGGCTCATGGTTTTTGAATGCTTATCTGGTTTTGGAGCCGTGCACATTGTCCGGCGTGCGCGTACCTTGGTGTGGAGTTATTACCGTCAAATTCCTCATAAATGATGTTACAACAAACCCGGTGACATCTGCAACTGTCTAAATGTATGACAACAGCATGTTCAATCTACCCCTGTGTTTGTGCCTCTTTTCCCACCTAATGATATAGGGGTTGATGCCGAGCTTATTGAATGGGGAATGTCATCAAAGGCTTTGGCCAGATCAATGTAGGCTGTATGTGTCACCTTGCCTTCATCCATAGCTCAGGTGACTGATGCCAAGAAGTTGACCAGACTGAGTGAGCATGACATCTACATATATATATATATATATATATATATATATATATATATATATATATATATATATATATATATATATATATATATATATATATATATACACACTCACACACACACACACACACACACACACACACACACACACACACACACACACACACACACACACACACACATGTACATATATAAATACATTTTCCTTACTGTTGAATGACTGTGCTGCATATGTTTGAAAAAAAAAACATCAGACATATCTACAGCTCAGATGGTTTAGTGGTAAATTGCTATGGTGTGCAGGGTCCTGGGTTCAAGACTTGCAAGGGCTGATAATTTTGTTGCTGGGCTGAACAAAGGATGTTGGATACAGAGTGATTAAGGCAATTTTAAGCGGTTGTAAGCAGGTTTGCGTGGGTTTGCGCAGTGGTAAGCAATGCTAATTTCTGGTTAAATATGCTTGCAAACAGTTAGCCTTAAAAGTGCTTAACCTGTGTAGGCATTGCTTAGCACCATGCAAACAGGCTTAATCCTGCTTACTACTGCTTAAAACAGCTTACTCCTGCTTACCCTCATACTAATTTCTTTAATAGAAAAGAAAAAACGGAATGATAGGAAAGTGGTGAAAAATGGGGCATGCAGAGGGAAAGACAACAGGGAATGTAGCTAGAGATGTGCAGGATGGGTGTAGGGAAGGTCCATAGCTGTCCATTTCTTCTACAGCAACAGCTGTGCATATATACTGAATTTGGAGGTATATTTGGACACACAAACCCCTGAGATAGGGGTGAGGACAACAATAATGTGTTATGAAGCCAATTAGACCAGATTGCATGTGTCCAGTGGACATGTGTGTGAAATTGACAACTATGTATGGGGCAACATTTTTTTTTTGGGAACAAATTGCCTTTTTTTAAGGTGTGAGTGGCATGTTGTGGAAGGATAGCAGGTATATTTGAGAAGATAGGTTGGGTAGAAAGACAAACAAGACAGACAAGACAGCATACAGGGGAGGTGTATGACACATGTAGGGGGTAAACACTTTGGACGAGGAGAGTTGTTTGGAAATCAGAACCCAGGAGCCCCCAAATGGAAACAGTGGGACTGAGGTTCCCTCCCATGGACAGTAGCTACTGCACCTTTATGGCCTCAAAGATGGTTGTGCTGGGGGCTGAGCAGGAGGCGCAGGCTGACCCTCTAATTGTGTCACGTGGCCCTCATGCTGGCATAGCAGATCTCTAAACTCCTTTTGGAGCTCACTACTCAACAATCCCTGGACCTGGCTTTGGGTGATGGTATCCTGTCCATGCCCACTCCCGGGGGGGTACAAGCCCCATCACCTGAGGCAGTTCCACCTGAAGGTAGTGCAGGGCTCACAAATGAGGAGGTCCCGGGGTGGGACCCAGACATGCTGGGGCCTGGTGCCAAGGCCAGATGAGTTAGGAGAGGTGAGTCCGCTGGGACTGACCTTCCCAAATGTGCTATGGTGTTGCAGTTTTAGAACATATGTGGGTTAGTAATAGTTAACACAATCCAGGATTAGTTATAACGGCATGCATAGATATTCCCATTAACCCAAAATAACAGATTTGGAAGAGTTGCACAGCAAACAGAACACATGCATGTATGGAACCACAGTGGCATAGATATTCCCATTAACCCAAAATAACAGATTTGGAAGAGTTGCACAGCAAACAGAACACATGCATGTATGGAACCACAGTGGCCATTACAATGGCATGCAGGTTACATTGATAGCAACAGGCCACCAATGATAGTATTTCAACATGGAACATTAATAGAAACACATTTCAATATTTGTTGAACAATAGGACATATGTCCCAACAGTAGGTTAGGTGTAAAACATACCCATTGATTTGTGTGTTTAGATTATTGTTGTAGATATGGTGGGAGGAGAGAGAGATGTCAATTAACAACTTATATATCCTTGCAGTACTCACAACTTTAATGATCCTTGCTCTAATCCTTACTCTACAGGTATTATTACAATAACATATGGCCTTGGTTTGGGCAGTGGTATGTTTGTACACAGTGTGTAATTCAACCTTCTTATAGCTACTTTCTACTTCTCTTACCTGGAAGACCTGTGGAGGGAATGGTTGTTAACACGATCTGACTGTTTCTACACATATTCATAAAATCCTAGTTGAAATTATGCATTCAGCTTACTACCACTCCCGGGATCGAACCATGGCTATGTCTGCTAAAACTACAATTATTTCTTTCATCAGAGTAAGCTATTGAGAGACAGCTGTCTTTTCTTTCAATGTTTTCTGTCTAATTCTCTCTTGGTTGTACAATCTGACCTTGTCATTACAACATTCTTATACAGACATTCCTAGACATATTTTTGATATCACACAGTGTGGAAAAAGTGGTTAACACAACATTACTATTCAGATATCAGATCTTGGTGCATGCAACATTTTAAGCCACACAATACCAGAGTAAAAACAACCAGTCCAGTTTTATTTAAATATGACCTATATGGGACTATTACTGTCATATTGTCTGGTTTATTCAGTACAAACCATACACATTTTTTATACTGCCAGATGGCATTCTACTCCTTTATATTTATTTGGTATGACTACTACAAGCAAGATTGTTACTCACCACACTCATGATGCAGCCTTTGCAACCTACTGGTATGGGCTTCCTGGTTCGCAACCTGCTCAGCTGGAGCTGTAATGAAAATAGAGAAACATTTAGGCATACCTATCCATCACATACACAGGCTGGACTTTGCTAAACAGTTATTGCTATGACTGCTTGGACATCACCCCTCTGTCTTGCTTCTTGGACCCACTGTTTCAAGAGCTCCTTCTTCCTCTGTTTCAAGTCAGCATAGTGGTGCCAGACCTGCTCACCAGTCCGAGGGATACCAGTGGCACTGGTGTGATTATGGATGAGACTTTCCCAGGCTTCCGCTTTGTATTGGGAGCTCTTGTACAAGGAGTCCTACCATGACCTTGGACTCCTGTATGCCCCAGTGCTCCACCTGAAAGCGCATGCCCTTCCCAACACCTGCCACACTGCCTACACTGGGGAGTTACAACCAGTTATGACCTGTATTCCCACCGGTGGGGTTTAAATACAGCTGATTTACTGTCCTTTGCCATGTTTGGATGGTTGTGAATATGCTGAGCTAAGCTAAGTTATGGGAAAACCTGCTTAGCTAAGGTTGGCAGTGCTTAAAGGGGCAGGTTTAGCACTACTTACCAATGGGAAAATCCACTTAGCTGGGCTACTCATTGCTTAACATTCATATGTACACATTGCTTACACATGGTCAGCATAGCTGTGCAATGCTTAGAATTGCTTATGTTTTATTTTATTGCACTACCACCTGTATGGGATTGATTCATCATTCATTACATATTATAAATTTGTTTACCTTCCCTGACATCCCCCAATGTGCTGCAATTATATTTATTCTTGTGTGACTATACTGTATAGGGCACTTGTGTTTATAAAGGAGTCTCACTACATTACTAAACTGACACCTCACAACTGGGCCTAATACAGTACTCTGGTTGAGAAATATAAGTTACTTCCTACATAAATATACAAATTAAAATTGTAATGATTACACATACAAAATGGAAATGGCTTTGGTAGGCTCAAATCGTGAATAACTACACGCAAGGCATACGCTCTAACTGCTACACTATTGCACTAATACTTATGCTGGATGTCTATTGCTGTTTAACTTATCGTGCCATTTCAGCTGGGTTAAGCATAGTTTAGCAATGGGCACACCCATGCAGCTATGCTTAAACTTTATTGCACATGTGAAAAAAATGTACTTGTTGAGTTTTTTTACTTTGTACCCTTCAGAATATCCATGCTAATGCTAAACTTGTTATTCTATCAACTTTCAAGGTTTGTAGGGACAATTGTCCCTTATGGCTTTGTCCAGATTTCTTACTCTAATGAGTTGGGAGGTGTAATGGGTGATCTCGCTCTATTTAAATTGCCGTACGGCAATTCTGGTGTGCAGGGGGCGTGTGAATTGTAAGAGCACTGCTCTCAGACACACCCCCTGCACTAGTACACAGAACAGTGTCCGTATTATAGCACGGCAGCACACCTTCATGAATATGCATGTGCACTGCCGTGCTGCATGGGAATGGTCCCTTCCATGCAGGAATAGGCTATTCCTGCATGGCAGTTTACTGAATCCAGGGGCTTAACTATTACATTTGTAATATTTTGTAAACAGCTTACAATATCTCAGCAACCACTCAAGTTACATAATGTCAGCAGCATTTTATTCATCTCTCTGAGAGCTTTTATATGAGACTAAGGAGTTGTGTCTGTGTTACCTGATTGTTGAGAAATTCATAAAATGTAAAAATTATATCTATATAAATTAATATCATAAAAACAACAGTTAATATCTATTTACCAGCACTAGATAGAAATCAAATATTAATGCAGTTGAGATTGCTATTGTGTAAGCTTTAACAAGATTTTTTAAAAAACCTTTTAGATAGCATGGTTTTGGAATTATTGATGCAAATATGAATAAGCAATATTTGACGTTTACAGGCGTCAGTAGGAGTTAAGTACAGATGCACCTGGAGGTATCACTTGGATGTAATGAGAATGCAGCTGTTGATATCTTAAATTACTTATTGCCTCTCATTGTGCCTTTCCTTGGGGGTGGCTGCAGTGGTGCAGTAGCTAGCATTTTCACCTCACAGCAAGAAATGCTCTGGTTTGAACCTCGGCTGGGGTGCCTTCTGTGTGGAGTCTGCATGTCATCCCTGTGGTCACGTGGTTTTCCTCTGGGTGCTCCAGTTTCCTTCCATATCCCAAAGACATGCTGCAGGTGGATTGAGCACTCTAAACTAGCCCTAGGTGTGAGTTCATACATGTGTGTGCCTTCTGTGGAAGGTCGGGTGCCAGGCTGGCAACTCGACATTGTAAAACTCCACTGTAAATCATGAGCAGACAGGTGATCCACTGTGGCCACCCCCAACTGGAAATAGCTGAAAGAAGAATATTGTGCCTTTCCTTGAGTTTGTTTGTAATAGCATTCCACATGGGGCACTCTTTTACTGTGTTCTGCATTATAAGGACTCTGATTATTCATCTGTTGGTAGCAGGTGTTTGTCTGATCTATTTGATTTTTGAAACACACAAAAAGGGCTCTAAGTGAAGTCATTATATTGGCTAGTGGGCTCAGTAGTAAGTTTTCTGTATAAATATGGTGTGTTTGCATGGAGCTGTTCATTGCAGCAGTGCCCTATATTGACGCAAATATCTTGAAGCAGATTTTTCCTATAGAGTTGCCAATAAAGTGGTACCATGTAAAGCGGTAGGTATAGAACAAATACCTTGTGCACTGACAAGCTTAGAGCAGCTAAATTTAGTAAAATTTATTAGAATTTAGTATTTTATAGCCTAGTATGACTCCAGCTATCCCATTTCCCCAAAAATGCACCCCTAATAGCCTCCTGTTAACTCCTGTACACTGCACACTTATAGCTCAACAGTTAGAGGATAAGACAACATGGATATGCAATTTCCTAACTTATCTACAGACAGCTTGGTGGATATCTTGAGACAATGTCACAGTTGTCTCATCTTTTCTGATAACTGCTTAATTCTTAAAATAGAAGATACACTATGTAAGAGGTGTACATATACAATTTCACTGGAGGCTAAACTCTTGCATACAAACACAAAACAGGTTATAAAAACCCCACACAGAACACCCACCACTCATAGCACACAACACAAACATAGACCATGGTATGCTGAGGCATGTAAATGCAATCTTCTCAAACAATAATGACCTCCTAAACCACCAATTGGCAAAGATTATCCTCAGCACACCCAACAGCAATTAACAAAAGCAAAACCTAACACCAATCATACAGCCACACTCAGCTCCAAATACAAAATATATAAGTCAAGCAACAAGTCACTTTCCAGGACTCTAATCATACAGACTTCATTTTAAGATATAATGATGCCCCTAATTAGGGTAAACAAGAACAGGATAAAGGTTAGTTGCCTATTTGGAGCCAGGATCCGCCAAATTATGCACACACTCAAGCCACTGCACTACAGTTACTAATATGATTCCTTCATAGTGCCTGTAGGTGTAAATGATCTCATATATAACTCCTCAGACTATATGAAAAGAGACATTAAAGATGTATCTCACTATGTGTCTCAGGATGGTATGAGCATAGCATTGAACAGCATATTACCTTCACCAAGGCTGATGCCACAACACAAACATCGGATGATTGATTTTAACAACTGGATGAGTTTCTGATGTGATTCTAAGGGAATCCAATATTTGGCAGCATGGGAAGACATAGTTAACAGACCACATTGCTTTGCCATGGATGGTCTGCACCTGTCCCTCTAGGCTTTTGAATGCTGGCTAAAACTTTTTCCTCCTCATAAAGCCTTTTTAGGCAATACAAATTGACAAACCTACAAACATAGCAAAATCAACTCAACTAACATCAAGATGTCACTGCTCAATGCCACGAGCCTTAAAAAAAAACTGCACTCCATCCAAGCCTTCCTCATGTGGGATAATATAGACATCTGTGCATTTACAAAGACATAGTTTAAATCTGCACAGAGTACCCCAACAATGCAAGGTTTCAGTGCCTTCCACACTTTAGAGCAGTAACTGCAGAGACAGGGACTAAAGGTGGAGATGTCTCGATATACGTCAATACAAATGCACCTCTTGGTTGGTTAAACAGAATGACATACAACAGTTTCTCCACATGCAGGTCACCATAAAAAAATCCTGTACCATGTCCTAGCAAGCTATAGGCCACTCTCTATGTCCCACAAAATTCATAGTGCATACTTAGACCTATTGGTGTCACTCACCACCTAACCTAACAACTTACTCATGGGGGACTTTAATTACCCTCTGTAGACTGGAAATCTTACATAGCCTCAAAACTGCAGGAACAGAGATTCCCAGACTTTATAAATAGAAACATCCTTGACCAGTTAGTGCATACACCCCCTAGAGGTTCCAAAATACTAGACCTCGTACTCATAAATATGGGAGAATGCTGCAACCCCTTAAAGTCACCCCCCAATAAGTCTGACCATAAAGCTCTCTCCTTCAAAATAAAAGTAAACTGGCTAATCCCAGTAAACCTAATATGAGTTAGGAACTATTCCAAGACAAACTATCTTTTATTAAGAGACAGTTGTCAAAATTCAACATCCCTTCAAACCCAGAGAACATAGTAGCCTATGCAGAATTGTTCTCAGAAACTCTGTGCAACTATGTCAAATGGCTGCATAGAGGCTGATTTATTTTAAACAAGTAAGCCCAAAACTATCTCCAAAAACAAACCACTCTGATGGCATCCCAAATTAAACAGGTTATACAACAAAAGGAAAAATATTATGGCTAAAATCAAGAAATGTAACTCCCATAAAGATATAATCTCTCTCACCAAATGAAGCCAGCAACTAAGAGGGCTAATTAAGTCCAATAAAGCCAGTTTTAAGATCAAGATAGCCTCCAATGCAAAAAACAAATATAGCCTTCTTCAGCTAGATCAGAAAAATCAAAGGCAACAGACACAGTGTGCTGAACTGATGGTTAATGGTGCCACATTCACTGAACCAGGTTCTGTGCAGAACTGAAAGCACAGTTGCAGGTTGTTAAAACTTTTTCAGATGATATTGGAATGTCCTTTGGTCTTGATAAATGTGCAAAAGCAACCTTTAAAAAAGGAAAATTGCAGCACCAGGAAAAAAATCAGTTTGGGACAAGAATGTGATATAAAAGAACTTGAGCAAGAGGGGGTGTATAAATACTTGGGAAGTAATGAAGGATCAGCAATAAAACATGAACAAATGTGAATAAAGCTTAGTAGGGAGTACTTTAGAAGACTTAAATTAATCCTGAAAACAACATTGACACCTAGGAACAAGATCCAAGCTACAAATAAATTTGCTCTTCCTGTCCTAACTTATTGTTTTGGCATGATTGACTGGCCCCAAAAAGTGTTGGATAGATTGGATATTAAAACAAGAAGGATGCTTCATGCTCACCAAATGATTTATAAAAATCATTGTATACCACGATTATATATTCCCCGTTCTGAAGGAGGGATGGGCCTCCTTGAAATTGATTGCATGTATAGATCTGCAATCGTGGGGCTCCACACATATCTACTGACCTCACAAGATCCAAATGTGGTGAAAGTTTTGAAACATGAGGAGAATAAATCTAAGATGACATCTTTGCTTAATTTAGCAGAAGCATAACAATGTCAAGCAGGAATGGAAATCAAACCAGAAGTAGATAAAAACCAGGCAGAAACTGAATGTGCTAAGAAACAAAAGAAAGAATATAAGGTGAAGGACGAGATGAAAAGGCAAGAAATGTGGAAAAAACATAAATATAGTTGCAAGTATAGAAAACTTCTGGAAGAGCATTATGTTGATCAAGAACAAATGCAGGAATGGTTAAGGAGAGGTGAATTTACATCAAGAAATGAAAGGTTAATATTGGCAGCCCAAGTTAGTGGGCTATGTACACACTGGTTTACTAAGTCCATTGAACATGTGGAAGAAAGAGACAAATTGGCAGTGGGACTACTAACTGAAAGACATAATAATGTGGTGAGATTGTTACACTGGAGATTGTGCAAACATTATGGTATCAAAGAGGATGAAAAACACTGGAAACATGAGCCACAGAAAATCATAGAAAATGATGAAGTTTACATCACATGGGATCACCCAATACCAACAGTCCGAAAGATAGATGCTAGAAAACCGGATATAGTGGTCCAGGAAAAGAAGACAAAAGTAGCATTGATCATTGAAATCACCGCACCTAGTGACTACAGTGTCTTGCATACAGAAAGACACAAAGTAATAAAATACCTTGATTTACAGGCAGAAACAAGAGCCATGTGGAAGAAAGATACTCAAACAGTTCAAATAGTAGTAGGAGCAACTGGTCTTATAAAAAAGAATTTACAATCATATTTAGATATATTACCAATTCATGTAACACCGTACGAATTGCAGAATGAGTCATTACTGGGCACATTGTGGGTGCTGGGAAGAGCACTTTTGGCTAACATCAAAGAGTGAAACAATACTAATTTCATGAACTTTAATTGTACTTTGACTTAGGAATGAGGTTCATTCCTGTCATGGTATTAGAAACCCAACTGACTTGGAGAAATTAAAAATAAAAAAAAAACAGGTGACATAGCAAATCTGCTGGCTGACAAATTCAGTTCCAACTTTACCACCCAAAAACTTACTGAAGCAGCATAGAATAAATAAATGAAACCAGGAAACAACAAACAATTACAATGAAGTCAGTAAAACAAACAGTCTCCAACACTGGTCTAGATTAACTAAGTGTTTTTGTTCATTTAATATAACATTGGGGTAGATTAACTAAGTGCTTTTATTCATTTAATATATCCAAGAACTTCTTCAGAGATAGAAATACATAATCAGACTTAACATTTAAAAATGGAGTGATGGCATCACATGACCCACTTGAGCCAATCAAATAAACTTGTGAACAGCTTATAAATTAAAAGAAACATTTATCTAAAAACATACTTAATGAAACAAGTTATCGCTCTCTCTCTCTCTCTCTCTCTCTCCCTGTCTCTGTCTCTGTCTGTCTCTCTCTCTCTCTCTCTCTGTTTCTCTCTGTCTCTCTCTCTCTCTCTGGCTCTGTCTGTCTCTGTCTCTCTCTCTCTCTCTCTGTCTCTCTGTCTCTCTCTGTCTCTCTGTCTCTCTGTCTCTCTCTCTCTCTCTCTCTCTCTCTGTCTCTCTCTCTCTCTCTGTCTCTCTCTCTCTCTCTCTCTCTCTCTCTCTCTCTCTCTCTCTCTCTCTCTCTCTCTCTCTCTCTCTCTCTCTCTCTCCCTGTCTCTGTCTCTCTCTCTCCCTGTCTCTCCCTGTCTCTCTCTCTCTCTCTCATGCAGTGAAACTCTATGAAGCAATTTTGAACAGCACAAAATCATTTGACAGTTTTTCTGCTAACATAAAGCATTTTATATTAATAGAATCATTTAGCCCAGGAGGTTTATCTGCCCTTAATCTTATTTGCCAACTGGACTCACACATTCTAGTTGGACATTATAGTTCCCAACAAAGTTATCCATGCTCACTGAATCCAGGACAAAGAACTGAAATGTTCTGAAATTTGGACGTGTGGGAATGCTTAGCCAGAGTGTTGCCACTGTCCTTTGTCTTAATGGCTAAACTGTATTCATGCATTCTCCTTACTAGCTTCCTCCCAGTTTTCCTACATAAAATCCAGAGCAGGAATCACAGGTGGCCAGGTAGACCCCTCCCAATCACAGGTGTCCAGGTACACCCCTCCCAATCACAGGTGACCAGGTAGACCACTCCCTGTGAATTGCAGCTGTACCTATCTCTAGCCCACAAATGAAGATCCAGTGCCTTAACAGATATATTTGAACTGTTTGATGTGACATGGCACTGCTTACAATTTCTACACTTGTAGATGCCAGAAGAGTTCTGTGTGCTGGATAGTCTTCTTTGCTGACTTTCTAACAAGGGTTTTACATTTTGACTCATTTTATAAGTGAAATAGGGGACCTGCACCTAGACTCTTTGATAAATCCATATTACCCAAAATGATCTTCCAGTTTTCTTTTAACATCTCTCAGATGAGATACATGTCATTGGTGATGGGTAGTGAGAAAACTATACCGTATTTAGTCACTGAATTGTTGGTGTTAGTAGACTCTGTTTCTTTATCAGAATGAATGTCAGACCAAAGTCTTCCCAAAATGTGTCTAGCTTTATTCAGCCTTAGTGGATACACTTCTGCAATGATGTTATTTAACCAATATAACATTTATGGATAAATAGTGTTTTTATAAAAACAACCTCTAATTCGAAGATCATGTTCTCACTAATGAGCCTGCTGAGTCTTATAAATTGCCCTTTGCAACCTCTTTCTTCATAGAGGTGTAAACTTTTTTTTGTGCAGCTATTGGTTTACAAAAGTATTTTCTCTAAAGATTTTGCTCGCAAACTCAGTGGTGCCTCCTTCTAATGATAACATGATATCTAAGTAGTTTATGGTCTTCCCATAGCCACTCAATGTAAATTTCAAAAAGGAAGTGCTAGAATTCATGAAGTCATATAGTTCGTTCAAATATCTTACAGTTCCTGACCAAAACAAGAAGGAGTCATCAATGAATCTTCTATAAAAGGCTACATTCCCAAACAAAATGTGGGATTTCAGGTACACTTGTTCTTACCAAGCCATGACCAGGTTTGCAAATACTGGAAACATTCTTGAACCCATGGCTACTCCTGAGATTTGTTTAAAGTATTTGCCCTGGAACACAAAGAAGTTGTTTTTAAGTGCAACCTGTAAT
Source organism: Protopterus annectens (assembly GCF_019279795.1). Classification (NCBI taxonomy): domain Eukaryota; kingdom Metazoa; phylum Chordata; order Ceratodontiformes; family Protopteridae; genus Protopterus; species Protopterus annectens. The sequence continues at coordinate 1,538,685,982 of NC_056731.1, read as the reverse complement.
AATGTCCAAATGGTGTAGATCATATCATTTCCAAAATCCAAATACTTGGTGAGGTAACATCTTACAAATTCGCCACTCATCTCCTACTGGATGCAAGTGTACAAGGATACTATGTCAAAAGATACAAGGACATAGTCATCATTTATATCTTGAATTTCATTTAACAGTTTGAGTAAGTGCCAAGAATCTTTTAAATCACATTCGGACCTTTAAACAATCGGATTGAGGAGATGGTCCAAAAAAACACAGAGATGTCTTCCATTTTATTTATTATTATTTATTATTTATTTACATTTGTTTACTGGGAAATTCTGACTGGGCACAGGTCCTTTTTCAGCGGAGGCCTGTGGAGAAAAGCTCCATGGAAAGACATGGTAGATGGTAAAACAATAACAATCAAGGTATGCATACAGTAGAGGTGATTATGACATGGAGAAATACAGGAGCAAATTAGGTACAATTGAGTAGTAAGCTCTAATTACAACATTGAGAAAGAAGTAAAACACAGTGCTACAAATTATCTAAACAGTAACTAGATAGCAATAATAATAGACTAAATGAATAACTAAATCTTGGAAGGATTAAAAAGCAGTGAGTAATCTTCAGTTCAGTTTTATAGTGATAGAGGGGATACTCTATCTAAATCTGGGAAAGGATAGTTTAATAGACGGGGTCTGGACAAGGACAAAAACCAGTGAGAACTTAGGTGAGATTTAAGTGCAATCTTGAAAAGACTGCAGGGAGGAAGGGTAGTTATGGTAGTGGGAAGGTTGTTCCAAAGCTTGGATATAGCGCAGGAAAATAGGGGTTCACCTGCTGAGTTTTTGGCTTTGGTGACCTGGAGTAGATTTTTGCTGCAGGAGAGTAGTGGTCTGAAAGAGTGGCAGAGTATGAGAACTGTATGGAGATATGGGATTCAGAGAGGGTGGCTTACTAGTTTATGAGCAAAGGTGAGTTGAGTTTGGTGTAGGAGTTGTGGGAGTTCAAGCCAGCCAAGGTCTCTAAGGGAGACACAGTGTTGGCTGCTGTAAGAGGCACCAGTGGAAAAATTTGAACTTTTTTATTGTTAGTGATATGTGGGTGTCAAATTTGAGATTATTGTCAATCTGTGTGAACTGTTGGTGAAATGGAGGTATTATCCGTGGCTTGAATAGTGAAGTGTGGGGTGTTTGAGGTAGAGGTGGAGGATTGGAAGATGAGGAGTTTGGTTTTCTTTGGATTGAGGAGAAGCTGGGAATTAGATAGCCAGCCTTCAACTGAAGAGAAAGATTCTTAGGTGATCTGTTGGAGTTCTGTTAGAGTTGGGGCTGAGCAGATGAGGGTGGAATCATCTGCATACTGTATGAGGAAGGCATGTTTGGCAGCAGTGTGCAGATTATTGGTGAAAAGGGAGAAAATTAGGGGGCCAAGGTTGGAGCCTTGAGGAACCCCGAGAGTAACAAGTAGACAAGAGGATAGATTATTGTCCCAGATGACTGATTACTGGTGGCCTAGTAGATAGCTTTGGAATCAGTTTATAGCTGGTGTGGAGAAAGAGAGGTCAGATAGAACAGAGAGTAGTAGATTGTGTGACACAATATCAAAGGCTTTAGAGAGATCCAGAAATACAGCAGAGGAGAGGAGGCCATTGTTTTTGTGATGGAGGATAGTGTTGCGAAGGAGAGGAGAGCAGTTGCCATGCTGTGGTGTGGTCTGAAACCATGCTGGGTATTGGAGAGGAGGTTATTGGTAAGGAGGAATTTACAGACCTGTGAGTTGATGCATTTTTCGAGTATCTTGGAGAGGGGGGAGAGGATGGCAATGGGGCGGTAGTTGGAGAGGTCAGTGGAGGGGCCACCTTTGTGGAGGGGAATGATGTGTGATATTTTCTATAGCGTGGGTACATAGGATTCAGATGTGGAGCAGTTGATTAATATGGAAATAGGATAAGCTAGGACATCAACTGCTATCTTTAGGTATTCAGCGGGCAGGTAGTCAGCTGCTAGTTTTGTGGGTTTTAGCTTTGTCAGGAATCTTTTTTATGTAGGAGGCAGGTACTGTGGAGAGAAAGAAGTTAGGGAGGGGTGATTTGGGGTTGGGTGAGGGGGGAATTAGTATAGGGAAGTGTTTTTTTGTTAAGGATAGAACAGATTCTGTGAGTGTTTATTGAAGGATCAGCAGCCACCACTGGCCTGAATGGAGGATGTACCTTATCTTTATCCTTCTTCAGAATTCCGAAAAATATTATCATCTTTGTCTGATCAGTCCTCAAAAACATACAAACATCATTGTCTAAGGCACCTTGGCACAACAAGTCAAACAAGATGGTGCCAATATTGGTGAAACTTTTATTGATGTTATCCACTGAGATTTCCCCATGGCTGTGTTGTAATCCTTTGTGTTCATGACCACAACCATACCCCTTATCTGCTCTCATTACATGTATTTCTTTGTGGACAGTTCTCTTAGAGCTTGTTTTTCTTCTAAAGACAAATTGTACACTTGTTTTTTACTCAGTTTCTTTCTTAGGTTCTCCTCACATATATCTTGGAAGACCTGAATGGTGTTGTAAAGAGAGGGATTATATGTGCTTCTCTTAGTAAAATCTTATCATCTACTCACTCCCAGCAACCCCCCCCCCAAAAAAAAAATACATTCAAACAAAACTCCTCCAATTATAAATAGGAAGCCTCAGTGGGCCCTGGTGCTATCCTAGGATGCCTACTTAATAGTGCAGAATATGACGTATCAGGGCTACTGGAGTGATTATTTAACTATAGTCTCAAAACAGACTTTGTGCTATGTGAATGGAGAACTGCAATGGTCATCACTCTTCATAATGGCAGGCCATCTACAAATCCTAAAACTACAAACCCATTAGTCTTACTAGTCTTAAATACAAAACCATAGAAAGAATTATCATGAAAATGATCAACAACAACAACATAGGAGACCTTCAGGTGATGGATGCATCCTAGTTTGGCTTTGTCAAAGAAAGGTCATAACTAATGAACCCAGTGGGCTTCTTTGTGAAGGTTACCAAGGAAATGGATGAGGGTAAAATGGAGCATACTGCTTACCTTGACCTGGATAAAGCATTTGATACAGTACCACACTCAAGCATTGTTAGCAAACTTATGAAATTAGGCATAAAACCCTATATAACACATGGGATAGCCAGCTGACTCACATATAGGACCCAAGAAGTTAGGAGTCCACAAAGAGGCTGGTCACCAGTGGAGTCCCTCTGAACTCTGTGCTGGGCACACTCATCTTTGGCATCTACTTCTCGGAAGTCAAGGCCAATGCCAAAGACCTCTGGCTCGCCAACTTCACAGATAATTGCAAAATGGGAGCAGTCACAGGATCTACCCCAAGATGCAAGCATTTTAAATTGGGTCTAACATAGACAAATGGCTGGTCCCAAAACCACAGATTAAAACTCAATGCCAAGAAATGCATTATAGTACCTTCTGGGAATTCTGCCACCCGCAGGAAACTACATTATCAATAAAACACCCCTAAGAGCTGACCCACTAGTCAGGGATCTGGGAAGACATGTAGACAGTAACATGGCCTTCAATCATCATATGTCCTAAGTAGTTAGAAAATTCTTCTATTTTGCTCAATTTATAAACAAAAAATTAAAAATAAGGGCATGGCATCTAGATCCAGGGAAGTCATTGTGCCACTATCCTTGGTCCTTATCAGGTCCATTACTAAGTACAATGCCTCCTTCAGCATGTACCTGACCAGACACATGCAGCAACTGGAATGTCCACAATGGTTTCCTACAAAAAGAATACAGGGCAAAGGCACAATGTCTTCTGCAGATTGTTTCAAAGCACTATCTCTGTACTCATTCTCTTACAGTCAGCAGAGAGGCAATCTGTGCCTGCAATACAAGGCATCCCCTGGCCCTGCTGTAATGAACTTTTTGCACATCTGCAAAACAAACAGCATCAGAACTATAAAATCTAATTACCTAAATTTCACTTGCAACATAAATAGGACATTTTGGAGACACAGATATGTATGTCAGAGAATTCCCATTCTCTGGAATAAAGTCCCCATCCATGTGAAACAAAACTTCTTCCCTAACCATATTTAGATGTAACTTGGACTACTGGATGGGAAACTGAAAATTCACCCTTGGTCTGGTGCCTATTTTTCCTATGGACAGAGGCAGTCAGTACATCATGTCTGAACAAGCAGTCATTCCCTATATAAACATCTAAAACATATAATTTGTGGGACATATTTGGGTTACACAGCTAGGCTTATACGAGCCCTAGTGATTGTTAACCTAGTATATACCTATGAACCTATGAACTTATAAATGTCTAGTGTGAATTTTATTTTACAAAACATTAATGGTTACAATGCAATTAAAGAGGAAGCTCAATTGCATATTTAAAGTGAAATAAAGTTCACATCATTTTCTTATAAGAAGCACATATCTTGAGAGGAGATGGTCATAGACTTATTTTGGAAGAATTCTCATTGTTAATGCCCTTTCCATTTAAAGAAAAAATAAGAGCATAGTTATACTTTGTAAAAAGGTAAACTATTATACTTAATTTATTCACACAATTATACTAAAAGTATGTTTTCAATATTGACAGTATAATATCAAAAAAGAATAAAAACCTAAGCAACTCTGCAGTATAGTTCTGGTATTTGGGCAAAACATTCTAAAATATTTAAATATATTGACTGCTAATATGAAGGAAATCATTATTTTTGTAGGAGGTTTTAATTGTATATTAAAGAAAGAGTATTCTCGAACAGGCAGAGAACTTAGATTTTTTCCTTAAGTAAACATACTTAAAAATTGACACATTTAATAAATTTAGTTTAATATGTTTTCTGAATTTAACTGTATGTATTTTACTCACTGTTTTTATATTATTGGAACTCAATCATGAATTAATAGAAGGCACGTCTCAAATGATCTATGTTCATAACCAAAGAAGGTTAAGATAATTTCTTGTCCTTCATCTAACATAAGACTATAATTTTTAAATTAAATCTTGCTCAAATATAAACTACCTATTATAATATAATGCATCCATATTTAGCAAAACTAGTTGAGTTCTAAACTATGGCTGATGAAGTAAATACAGTACTAAACGGACATCAGTGATAATGAGGAAGTTAATGAGATAATGTCATTGGACTCATTGAAACCAATTAAACAAGGTTGGTTTCCTAATAAATTAAAGGACTAGGATAGAGAATTATTTAAAATAGAAAAAAAAAGTTAAATGAAGTCAAATGAATCACTCAGAAGGATGGGAAATAAGGTATTGTATTAAGAGTGGCTTTGGGTAAGGAATATTAAAATACTGATATTGTGGCTAGGTAACTATGAAGAGGTTGAAGAATTTATGGAGTATTTCAATTCAATAACACCACTCAGTTTTTGAAGTTTACCTACAGAGTGCATGAAACAGAAATAGATCTTTTAGATATTTTTTTTTTGTAAAAAAGACACTTTGACAGGAGAACTGACATCCAGTATTTTTAGAAAAAAGAGCTATTACAATACCGTATTACAGTTTGATAGTTGCCATCCATTGCATCAAAAGGGAAGTGTAATAAATGATTAGTAAATGATGGCGAGATTTTTACCAAAGAGATGGGCATCTTACTGGGGATGTTTAATGATAGGGGGTAAGCTTTATGTTTTTTTGTTGAAAGTAAGAAATGAGGTTGTTAAAAACCAAAAAAAACAAGTTTTCCCCTATCTTAAAAATTACAGACACTATAAATTGTGATGCAGGTCATAATACTCCCAGTAGTGATGGTATGGTTATTGAATATAATTATGACACACACCTTTTTGTTTCAAAACAGAATACGTTTTGGGAAGGATTGTTTGATGTTGATTTGAAACCAAAATTGGGATACAAACCCAAAGTAGCATATAGTATGGGAAAAACATCAATGAATTGTTGGAAATGCAAACTGAAAGGAGACACAAAAATTATAGATCTAAGATGAATAAATGTGGAGCTTGCAGTTCTTAAAAGTTTATTAATGATGGCCCATATGTAGCCATAACAGAATACCATAGGAACCTGAAATGTCCTGGAAGCTGCAATTGCAATACCAAAATGGCTGTATATGTTGCAACCTGCATAGCATGTCCGGGATATTATGTAGGAAAAACTACCAAGAGATTAAGGAATGGAACCGCAGAACATATCAGAGACATTAAAAACAAAAAATTGACTAGTGGTTTATATGTACACAGAACAAAATGCAGTCATTTTAAATGATTTTTATTTTTTAATATTGAAAAAATAAACATTAAAGAAAGAGGTGGTGATCCAAAATTGGAAGTAGAATTGAAGGAAACTGAGTGGCAAGTAAGACATAAAGCCAAAAATGAGCCAGGTATTAATGACCACATCTCTATCTCAGCAATATTACAACAAACAGTAAAAAATATATAACTATGATTAAATAATATCATTGGTTTTGGTTTCTTGATTAATATTCAATTTATTAGCAATGGAATACAGACAGTGTAATATAATTTTTTTAAGGAATGTTGGAATGTCTGGTTGACACATGGGCTTTACTTTGTTTTTAATTATTGTTAATTAAGTTGGTTTTAGACACTTTTAAACACTTAGTAAATGTCATTTTTTATGGTTCATTGTCCTGTGCTTCCAAAATGTGTTTGCTAAATAAGGGTTATCTTATTGACCTTTGATTTGTTTGTTAAGGAAGTCACATATTTAATTATTTTGTATAAATAAGGGAAGTTAAAATGTGTATTTCAACTCTGATGCCAATTTATGTGAGGGCAAAACCGTTTAGTTGATGTACTAGTGTTTGTTATTTTTATTTTTATTTTCAGTGGTAAATAGATATTAGCTCCACTTCATCCACTTTCATGGTGTTTTATATATAGGAATATTAAAATATTTTAAGCCATAAGTTTACAGTTGAGTTAGAAAAAAAATTAAACTACATTCTTACTCCACTACATCAAAAACATCACGTCGATTAGTTATACAATCCAAAATAATGATAAAATCTAATCATACACAAAGTATAGATTATTTCAGAGGATATTCATTGATAATGAAAATATTCTTGAGATTTTTAAAATTAATATGGTAATATTAATAAATATAATCAAAAACTGGGAATGCATTGTTATTTGATTATATTTAGAGCCACTGGCAAAGAAAATAAGATATTCAGGAACTCAAGGATATAACTAGTATGGTAATCAAGAAAACTGGAATTATTTGCAGATGGTATTATTTTGTACATGACAAAATCAGAAAAGGACATTTCAGTGTTGTGGAACATTTTGACAGTTTCAGGTATTTTTGGGATACAGAATTAATGATGATAATAACTGTAAAGTATGTACTCGCACACAAATTGATTCAGCAATACCCATATTTATGGAGACATGATCAAATGAAGTATTTAGAATTATGGGTTAAGAAGGATTCTGTTGTGGCAGCTAAGGATCTGTGGGAAGACACTAAACAAAAGATAATACAAAAACTGAGAAACCAAAAGCTCTGCTTTATGGATATGGATAGCAAGATACAAGCAGTGAAAATATTTTTAGTCCCTTTAGTTTTATATATAGGTCAGGCATATTTTATCACCCAGAGGAGAAGTTTTAGATAGTAATTAATAAAGTGTTGAAGGATTTTATCTGGGATGGGAAGAAGGCAAGAGACAAGTGGATAACTTGGTGCGTCCAACAGAACATGGTGGTTTGGGATCACTTGATCTGAAGGAATATTTCAGAGCTACACAGTTAAGGCTCCTATACATACCACAAGCAGAAAGTTATAACTCAAAGTGGAAAGGGATGCCGTTGAAACAGGGGTGAAGCTCAAGAGTTAAGGAGAGACTGGGATTTTGGATGCAGATCCTTAAAGAGAATAACAATAGCCATACTGGATATTATGTTCATAAAGTAGCAGAAAGTATTCTAGGAAATAACCCAATAGCGATTACTTTGATTTGGGGTACAGAGAATAAGCAAGCTAGGTCTGGAATTAACTGGAGAAAACTGACAAAGGAACCAAGGTTCTGGGAGCAAATAATTAAAAATGGAAAGGTAATAGCATGGGAAGAGGCAAATAATACATTTGGACTGCATGCTAGAGGCTGCCTTCCCTATCAAGGAGCAATATAAGAGTATAGGCAAAGAGAAAGGAATAGGGGGATCCTAAGTGAAAGACTGACATTGGTAGAGTTTTTAGATGAATTTAGAATAGAATCCGCTGTTAAAAAAAAGGATAATTAGTAAGGCATATAAAATATTGCATGATATCTACAGGAATTAAACAGGGGATGTTAGAAGTGATTGGATAAGCAATTCACAAAGAAAGAATGGGATAATTTACACTGGATATAAAAAGTGTGCACATCCCTGTTAAAATGCCAGATTTTTGTGATATAAAAAATGAGATCACAATAAATCATTTCAAAACATTTCCCTCCTTTAATGTGACCTATAACTTGTACAATTCAATTGAAAAACAAACAAATCTGTTAGGGGAAAAAATATAAGAAATAAAAAACGTACAATATGCTGGTTGCATTAGTGTGCACACCCTTAAACTAAAACTAATACTTTGTTGAAGCACCTTTTGATTTAATTACATCATTCTGTCTTCTTGGATAGGAGTCTTATCAGCATAGCACATGTTGACCTAGCAATATTTGCCCACACTTCCTTGCAAAAGCACACCAAATGTATCAGATTGCGAGAGCATCTCTTCTGCACAGCCCTCTTCAGGTAACCCCACAGATTTTCTATTGGATTTAGGTCTGGGCTCTGGCTGGCTTATTGCAAAACTTTAATTTTTTTCTGGTGAAGCCATTCTTTTGTTGATTTGGATGTATGCTTGGGGTCATTGTCGTATTGAAAGGTGAAATTCCTCTTCATCTTCAGCTTTCTAGCAGACAAAAGTGACTGGTATTTGGAACTATTCAAAATTCCCTCCACCTTGAGTAAAGCTCCAGTTCCAGCTAAAGGAAAAGCAACCCCAAAGCATGATGTTGCCACCACCATGCATTACCTTGGAGATGGTGTTCTTTCTGCGATACAAAGTGTTGTTTTTGCGCCAAACGTACCTTTTGGAATTGTGGCCAAAAAGTTCAACTTTGGTCTCATCAGACCATAGCACATTTTCACACATGCTTTTGGGAGACATGATGTATTATTTTGCAAATTTTAGCTGGGTCTGGATGTTTTTTTGTCTAGGAAAAGGCTTCCATATTGCAACCCTACCTCATAGTCCAGACATATGGAGAATACGGGAGATTGTTGTCACATGTAGTACATAACCAGTACTTGCCAGAAATTCCTGCAGCTCCTTCAGTGTTGCTGTAGGTCTCTTGGCAGCTTCCCTGACCAGTTTTTGTCTTGTCTTTTCATCAGTTTTGGAGGGATGTCCAGTTCTTTGCAGCATCACTGTTGTCCAGTATTTTCTGCACTTTTTGATGAGTGCCTCACTGTGTTCCATGGTATATCCAGTACTGTGGAAGTTTTTTTGTACCCTTCTCCTGAATGATGCCTTTCAACAATAAGATCCCTTTAATGCTTTGTAAGCTCTCCATGAACCATGGCTTTTGCTGTAGCAGGCAACTGAGTAAATGTCAGGAAAATCCTACTAGGACAGCTGAACTTTATTTGGGGTTAATCAGAGTCTCTTTAATTGATGGCAGGCGTGTACCCAAGCAGACTGAATGGTGTAATTAAATCAAAAGGTGCTTCAACAAAGTATTAGTTTAAGGGAGTGCACACTTACGCAACCAGCTTATTTTACATTTTTTTATTTTTTATATTTTTCCCCTAACAGATTTGTTTGCTTTTCAATTGAATTGTACAGATTATAGGTCACATTAAAGGTGGGAAAAGTTTTGAAGTGATTTCTTGTGGTCTCATTTTTTTATATCACAAAAACCTGTTATTTTAACAGGGGTGTGTACACTTTTTATATTCACTGTATCGCTCTCAAATATGAAGAAGATTGGACTATATATATATATATATATATATATATATATATATATATATATATATATTTCTATAGAAAATATAGGATTTGAATTGCCTAGCATAATAAGGCCTTGGTGGGTTTAATTCTGTAGGTTGTCAAAAAAAAAAAAAAAACAATTACTAGAAAATGGAAGTCAAATTCCAACCAACTGTATTAGAAGTGAATATAGTAACAGAGATAAAGGAACTGGAAGTGGGATCTTTAGAAAAGGGTAGGAGCAAATTACATGGAAAAATGGGAATTGTGGGAACAATGCATGCTGAATAATGTATTGGAGGAGGACTGAGGTTTAAGGAAATGCAGGAATTGAAAAAGTTATATAATGTTTGATTGACAATGATTGTATAGAAGACTATATGGGATGTATGTTTGCAACTGAAAATATGTCACTACTGTTTGCTTACATTTATATACATTTTTGATTGTTTATGTCATAAGTGATAATGTAATAATGTTTTTGTTTGTTTACAAATGGGAATACAATGCATAAATTCAACTAAATTCCTTTTTAGAAGATAGTATAGAATATAAATCAGTGAGCACTCATATTAAAAAAAGCTAGTTAAACCAATTTCAGTAGTGGAAGTAAAAGAACACACTAATAATGATTGATGATGATAATAATAATAATAATAATAATTATAATTATAATAATAGTAGTAGTAATACCTATTTTTTCATAGGTTCATAGATGTTTACTAGGCTAATGACCACAATGAACTTTTTAAGCTTGGCCATGCATCCCAAATCTCTGACAAGTTTTTATACCCTTGATAAGCGTAAGCATGGGCTTAGGAGATGAACCATTTACAGGCTACCTGTATCCATTAGAGATATAGATGCCATACCAGGGATGAATTTCTTGTATCCCATCCAATTGTCTAAGTTACACTTTGATTGGGTTAGGGAGGAACTCTGTTTCATGTGGATGGGGAGCCTGCTCCAGAGAAGGGGTCATCTCTGAGATACATACATACTTGTCTCTTTAGCAGGTCCTATTTATATCACAGGCAAGGTTTAAGGCTTTAAAATGGGTAATTCTGGTGCTGTTTGATTTGTGGATATACAGGAGGTCCATCAAAGTGGGGTCTGACAATTCCTTGTATGCCAGGCATAGATCTCTCACTTCAACAGCCTGTAGAAGAAAGAATAAAGGGATAGTGCCTTGAGATAGTCTGCGCAGAACATGATACTTATGCCCTGTATTCTTACAGTGAGGAGCCTCCCTAGACATTCCAGTTCTTGGATATGCCTGGTTAGGTACATACCAAAGGGGACAATTTACTCAATGATAGGTCTTATGAATGCCAAATACAGTGGAACAATGAATTCCTTGGACCTAGATGACATTCCTTTGTTTATATGGTTAACCACGTTTAATGGATAACCAGGTAAGCCCACTGGTCACAGAGTCCCTTTTCAGGGATGACCCATTAGCGGTGTCTGTTTAACTGACTTCACAAACTCATACAATAGGCAAATGGAGGCTGATGAAATTAAACTACAGCTCACAGCCTTCACCCTCTACACCAGCTGCCAAACAAACAGATTAAAGGCTTACATGATAAAAAAGCTACTGAAATTGATAGTATTACTTTAGAACTATATACACATTTTCCTCACAAGATTATTTCTTTATCGAATAATGTATTTTTAATAGTACAACACTGTTACTCTCTTAACTCCATCCTAGAAATATTCAATAATTTCACAAGTATTAAAACAAGACTAAGATCTATCTGTTTTTATATAAACCTATTTATCTTTGCTAAATTTAATTTCTCTGTATGTTTTGATTTTTACAGAGGTTTGCTTTGTTATTGTTAGTCCCTGTTTTTGATCATATCTTGGTTTGTGTGTGACTGTGATATGTTACAACCACATAACCCTATTTTATATTTGAATAGCTAAAGGTTTTGTTTTCTCCAGTGGGTAATATTTAAAAACAAATATGTGTTATATCAAAGCAGGACTTTTCTTTATGTGATATTTATCTATAGTATCCTTCTTTCATGCTTTATGTCAGCTAGGACTATGACATTCAAGCATCCCATTCCCCCCAAAAATCCCTTCAGTGACTCAGAGAATTACATGATTATCCAAGACTTTCGGCAACATGGTGCTTTTCTGCTTAAAAGAGGACATGGGAATATGTCTGGAAGAATGCAAATTTGGAATGAGATAGTGAATGACATCAATCCTATTGGGGGATGCAGGAGGACATATGATCATGTGCATCATAGGCCCACTGACATTATTTCATCGGCCTGTAGGTAAGCAGCTGCAGTGGCCTGTGGACAGCTGGCTACCATGGGGAGCTGCTACAAAGCCACCAATAAAACCAAATGAAGAATTTCTTGCCACTGTTAAGGATCCAGAGAGCTCAGTGGAAAGTGCACAACAGCATGTGATCGATGTTGGTGCTGCTGTTTCAGGGAGGACAAGTATGTCCCTGGAGGAGCTTCCAGGTAGGCTTACATATGTCAATTTTTAACTATTTCTTGTATAGTAAAATACTGAAAGCAATAGTTATGTTGGTTTAGTAATTTTTTGGGGGAGGAGATGTAACTATTTATAGGTTTATACAGTTAACAACACATTCTGGTTCATTAGACACAGGCTTGGGACAGACATGTCATTTGAGTTTCAATTAAATATATTGTCAATGGACATATAAAGGCCAACATTTCCCCCCTGTGTTATTGTTATTGTAATGATGGTGCCCTTACATTTAGCTTAACTTCTTCCAGGACCATCCTCCTTAGCAAGTGTGGGATTATCTGTACATGATAAGCCAAATATTTTTATTTCATTGCTGATGAGCATTTGACAGAAACATGCATTTATCCATATGTGTGAGGTGGGTTGTCTGGACTGTGAGTGTATTGCTGTACCATCGGTGATAGTGGCACCAGTGTTTCTTTGTTAGCATATATTAAACTGTAGCAGTGTAGCTATTAGTTTCTTTCCTGTGTTTGTTGCTTATTATAATAATAAGCTTAGTATTATAAAAGTTTATTATAATTATAATATTATACTAATAATAATTACCTTATGTACCAATCCCCCACCTTTTAAAACCTGACTACTCATACCTTTTGAACATATATCTATTCTCTTTTTACAGCAACATTTCTCTTTATCTGATTTAAATGACCATGTCTTAAGTAAGGTAACTACCTTTACGGCAGATGTGGCATTTCTTGTAAGCTTTTTACATATGTCTTGTCTCACTCTGCATTTTAAGTTTGTATTAATTTAACAAATTGGTTAATCTACTTTTACCTTTACTGTTTGTTAATTACTTGTCCATGTACATGTTTTTGTTGAACTTTACATATGATATTCTGTTTTATGTTAATATTCAGTTACATGTTCATGTTTTCTGTGGAGCTTTTCTCCCTGGGCCTCCACCGAAAATGGGTTCTTATTGGGCCAGTGGACTATCCCAGTAAACAAATGCCAATAAATAAATAATAAATAAATTATGGTAGGTGATCTTGACAGTGGAAGTGTAGGACTCTCATAGCTTGATGTCAGAATATCGGCAGACTCTTATGATGATGGTGGCCAAACAGAGGCACAGTCAGGGGGTGCAGAGGTTGAATCTGACACTGAGGTTGACATTCAGACATCCCTTGTAATTCCTTCAGACACAGCCAGTAGGCCTACACAAACCCATTCCAATGAGCCCTCAGATACTGGACAGGTGGAGGGTGACACAATTGATCATAATAGTGTGGTTACTGTGGCTTCATTGCCTATTGACTCTGGCTGTAGCCAAAGTGTGGGCAAGGTGCCGTACAGGAGGGTCATAGACCAACTTCCACCTGATTCTTGTGTGTCTTTCCATGCCACTTGATGTATGTTTGGTGCCATCATGAAGGCACAGGCACATTCCAATATGGCCTCTGAGGAAATGCTTAGGGTTGTAGATGTAGCACAGGCTGACATGCATGACTGCCTCCACCATGTTACCAATTCAATGGATTGGATGAATGACACATTGGAATGGGTGGTGTCTGTGATGGAACATCTGCTGGAAAAGGAAGGGCATCTATTTGTGCATAGGTCAGCCACATCATCTGATGTTAGCCGGCATGGCCATGCCCAGTCATGCTCCAGTAATGCCACTAGTTCCACTGCTCTATCAGTGGTTGAGGTGCCCACACTCAGACATGGCAGGCCATGGGGTCCAATCCTGGGCATACATGTGAAGAGATCACATCCAGCAGATATTAGTCACATTCAGGTAGCAGCAGTGCATCTGACTGTGGATGTGGACATGACAGTGCAACTCCTGGCAGAACCAGCCCTCGGAATTAGGGATGATATCAATGAACTGTCACTTCTACCATGAATGGCTCACACCTGTCTGACATACCAGGACATAGAGCTAGCACATAGCTTGACTGTGTTCTTGCAGACACTCACATTCCAATTTCACCTGGAGTGCCCATACAGACATGCACACATATAACAGTTACATGGGTCAGTCATGAGGATTAAAGGTCATTCTGTCTCACTGGCCATTTGATACTTTATCCAAATGTCTGCCTGTTTCTCTTTCTTACTCACATACACTCAGTGCAATGTACCCAGTATTGCCTCCTTCTGCAGTTTATATAGGGATACATGTAATGGTAGCATTGTACGATTATAAATTCTTTTTTATTTGTAATGCTGCACCTACTACTGCTGGATTGGTTCTACTTGGAAATCCTGGTGTTTATGACTGTGAGACTTTATGCTTAAGACGCTACAACTGCTAAGTCTAGCAATTTCACTGATTACCCTCCTTTTGTCTTTTTTCTTGTAATACTATAACTGTTTTTCTTGCATTTATATTTTGAACTGTTGGCACTGGGTGATTTCATGTGGCTGGGACTTCCTCATCGAGGATAATATTTTGTGATTAATGTTTCCAATGTTTCTCAGCTACTTATGGATTGTAAGATATATATACATAGATATACATATATTATCAGATAGATGAAAATAAGTAGTATCAATTATAATTGATGAGGACCAGACAGGCTTTATAACAAGTACAGAATTTAAGATAATATAAAAATATTATTAATCAAACTGGGCTATTATTAGCTTTCATACTGAAAAGAAAGCTTTTATGAATTAACTGGAGTAATCTATTTATAACAATGAAAATATTCAGATTTCCAGAAAATCTTTTTGATTTACTATATGGTCTATGCCAACATACTTTTTCATATGTGTTAGTAGGTATTTTTGTCTCATGGTCTATAAAAGTATCAGAAGGAACCAATCAGCATTGTCATTTATCCCCTTTATTATTTCCATTAGCTAAAAAAATGTTTGATCAGCAGTTAATACACTATGTAGAATGGTCAACTCACAACAAGAGGTTCCCTGGTTCAGGGGAGGCTCGTGGCATCGGGCTGCCGGACTGCAGCCCCCTCAGCTAGACAGCTGAGTACTTAGTTTATTTTTTTTATGTAAAAAAAAAAAAAAAATGAAATCTGTTTTTAATATACTTTAAATTTCGAGTCCGCGACTCGAAATTACGCGAATGCGCATTGAGCGCTTCTATCACAACAGCATTTTTTTTTTTTTTTTTAATTCTTGCTGCAATGTTTTGATTGCAGCCCGGAGGAGCAAAGAAGGCATCATTGTGATGCCCAGAACTCTCCAGAAGTCTATGCGGTTGAGACACAAACCACATAGACATGGAAGGGGCTCGGACTGCGACGTCCGCAGGCACGTCATGATGTGCTTGCTGGGCAAATGCTGCTGATTGGTTGTCGCTCTCTTCCCGGGCTTTATGCCCTGGGAAAAGAGCGGGAATCAGTCAGTCGGTTTTCGGCGTTGGACCTGCCCTGGTATTGTGACTTTTTTCCCCTAAAACTTTTGTTTACAATTATAAAACTTTTTTTTTTTTGATTTTTTTTGGCACAACAAGTCAGACAAATTATTTAAAGTAGAGAGCGAGGCAATCAAACTGGTGGATTTATTATTGCTGCTTCCCTGCTTCTTTCATCAGGCTTCTGGAATCAACAGGTGAGCGTGAGTTACTATTTATTTCATTTTACTTATCCAATACAAAGAAGTGATGGTTAGCAATGCATGGTTTAAAGACAGACTGATGCTGACATGTTGGTTTGTGCAGCATCATGCATTCTTTAATTCTGTGAAGTGGACGACCCCTTTAGCACATTAGTGTGAGACTTGCAACTTGCTTTATTGTTTGGGTGTTGATTTTGAGTTTCACATTGTGAAGCATAAAGCAATGCGTATAATATTCACCCGAACAAACACAAGAATGTAAGCGCTATTTTGTCTAGTCGCAGTCAACATTTCTGACTCATTTTCTTACAAATGTTACCTTAGCAGCTCCATTTGTAACCTGGTATGTTTACTGGTCTCACACTTACAATTTATACTTTATGCTGTATTTTGTTTTCATGCTAAGATTTTTCAGTGTTATATTTCAGACTATTCTCTTTAGTGTCTGTGAAGATTTTTTTATGATTTTGTTGTGCTCTATTTGATACCATGGTGAGTCTGTACTGGTTGATGTATCGGTGCTATATAGGTTCACCTGCTGGTTGATATTTCTGAGCTATACGCATTCATCAGTCTTTGCAGATCTTTGCAGATGCAAGTGTTGCTCCCTCTTGTTATTCTGACTTAAAAGCAATTCTGCCATTATGTTAAGACATGTAGCTGTCTTAAGTCCTTTCTTTTTCATTAATCTTAAGTGGTACTTGAACTTCGACCCACTAAAGCTAATGTTAAGTAATGTTAGACAGTGACACATGGCTACTTTTAATTTACCTGTTGAAGTTTTGTTGTTTCTGGTTCTGTGATAAGCTTCAACACAACCAAGTCGCAACTTTCCTTTTACTTGACACAACTGTCAGATCTTGGATCGCCCCCACTTCAACAATATTTCCATTTCTGCTGGTTCAGACAATGAACTTTCACATCTCAGTGCTCATACGTAATACGTGCATATGCGTGTGGTTACATAATTAAAGAGAGGTACAGATTGTGTGTCTGCTGCATAACTTGTTGAGCTGAGGAAAATGATTTTACTGAAGGGGTCTTTTTTTCTTTTAGGGAAATGTTTCATTTCAGTGCTTGTGTATACCTGGACATAGTAATGAAGATTTTACTGAAGGGGTCTTTTTTTCTTTTAGGGAAATGTTTCATTTCAGTGCTTGTGTATACCTGGACATAGTAATGAAGATTTTGCGTAGGGAATTTGTGCATCAGGGAAGTGCTTGTGCTTACACGGTCAGACTGCTGAAGTGAAAACTGTGCAAAATAATTTATTGTGTCATTTTAGTGCTTGTGCATACAGAGTACAAACTAATGAAGGGTTACTTGGGAAAATTATTCATTAGTGTGTTAGTATTTGTGAAGTGTTTAATTTTGGTGCTTGTGTATACCTGGACATAGTTTTTGCTTGGGGAAATTCATTCGTGTATCAGGGAAGTGCTTGTGCATAAATGGTCAGACAGCTGAAGCAAGCAACCACTGGGCAAAATAATTTGTGTCATTTCAGTGCTTGTGCATACACAATACAAACTAATGAACGGGTTACTGGGGAAAATTTTTCATTACTGTGTCAGTGTTTGGGAAATGTTTAATTTTGGTGCTTGTGTATACCTGGATATGTGATGTCATGTGGTTTATGGAAGAGGCTTGTTGGCCACTGAGTTATATGCTTTATTCAAGTGGGCCACGATCAGAAAAGTTTGAGAAACACCGGTATGGACTGTTACTGCACAACTCTCTGAATTATTAGTATATGTAGAAAATGCAGTTAACTGTTATATATTCCTAGTGGAGATCACCGAAGAACAGCCTCAAACAAAGGGGTACTGATTGCATTAATAGGTGGTAGGATAGTTAGTTTGCATTTTTTTTTTCATTCACTGATGTGTCTTGTAGGTGGCACCTATTATGAATTATCTTTTTACAGGTCAGTGAATAGAGTTTTTTTTTTTAATGCTACTTTTAAAGTTTGAGTTTGAGTGATTATTACTAGAGCTAGATTGTAAGGGGTTAGTTTTAGTTTTCTACATAAGTATGTGAAGCATTGATCCCATTGCACCATAGCCACCCCGTCTTGTTGGCCACACCCTGTCTTGTTGGCCACACCCCGTCTTGTTGGCCACACCCCGTCATGTTGGCCACACCCCATCTTGTTGGCCACACCCATCCAGCTGTCTCTTGCAGCCCCCCTATGATTTGAAGTCACCAGCCGCCACTGCCCTGGTTTGATTCTCAGCAGGGGTGTCTTTTTTGTGGAGTCTATATAATCTTGCTGTGTTTGCATAGATTTACTCTGGGTACTCTGATTTCTGTCCGCTTATGCAACACAGTATGTGGATTTGGAGAATCTAAATTGTCCCTAGATGTATATGTGTTGAGTGGATCATTCAAAGGAATAGCATTGCAATCTACTTCTGCTCCATAATTGCCTAGTAAACTTTATTGATGGTATGGCCCTTTACAGGTTCACTATAGGAGATAGTGGTGAGTCATATGCATGGATAGCTGGATAAAAAGATTGGCAAATTTTGTCATAGAAAATTAGTATATTCAAGGATTAATTGTTTGTATTTTAAAATTCAGTTGCTTGCAGATGAATTCATATTTATTTATTTATTTATTTATTTATTTCCATTTGTTGAACACAGCAGAACTCTAATCAAAATTGAACACATTTATCTCCAGTATGTAAAATGTGCCAAAATCCTTTGATGTTATTTCAGGCTTAAGATTTAACTATAATAAAATTAATATTCAGAGACACTGATTTCCATTTTTCCTGGGGAAATGTCAGTGAATCCTGCATTTTGACTGTCTGAGAATTGAAAAATCACAGGATTTTTATGTAATTTGGCATTTTTTTGGTCAGAAAACTAATTTTCCACAAGATATATTTCTGCTCATATTTATGAGTTATAATATTGTCAGCTTGCATTATTGAGCTTTCTGTGCCTAGAATCTGTTTCAATTTTCAATACATCTTGATACAGAAGAAAATTATAATGAAATAACTGCAATAAGCAGAAATTACATTTAAAAATCATAAGTATATTACCTGGATTTCATCTCATGAAAACAGAATTTCATATTTTTGAAAATCAAAAATGAGTGTCCTTGCTAATGTTATATTATTCAGTCAAAACACTGACCCATCCCTGAGACCATTATATGACTTTAACTGGGAGAGTATATGCATTAAATTCTTAGGAATGACTCTTACCAAGAATTGTAATGATATTGAAATAATAAACTACAATATGATAACAGGAAACATTAAATCACTTCTTTAAATCTGGATTTCTTTGAATATAGATTAATATTAATTAAAATGATATTACTTCCAAAGCACTGTATTTGATACATACAGCCTCAGTTACTCTAAATAAATGCAATGAATAATAATTTCAAATAAGATCAATATTTTCATAAAAGAGGTCATTGACAATGGAGTATATGAGATGAAAGGAAAGTGTAATACAGATATGCCAGTTATTGTTAGGAAAGCAATAGACAAAAATTAAAAAAAAAAATCAAACTGAAGGTAAATTTATTTTATATGACATTAAAAAGGCATATGATAATATATGCTATAATCACTTATGGAATAATTTAAAATAATATGATATTCCCGACAAGGTTATTATTTTTTTAAAGAAATTTGTGAAAATGTAACTTCTGTCTGCCCTATGCTTGCCTGTGTGTATCTTATTTCTCCCCCTCCTAGTTTATTCAGCTCTGCCCATGTATATCTCGCCTGCTGCATGTGTGTGCGTGTCCATTGTCTATGCCCTCCAATCATTCTTCCTCATTTTTGCCTTTTACCACTGCCCTCTTGCATTCTCCATGTATGGATAAAACACATGGGACCACTTTCCATGAAAACCTGCCGTATTTTCTTAAAGACTGATTTCCTTGTTATGCTCCTACCATGTCTTCATCTGCTTGCTATTCCACTTTTTCTACTCTTTCTGTACTTTCGTGTATTGTCCTTTCTATCCTACTCCATTTAAACAACCAGTAAGCTGTCTAATTAGTTAGCAACCTGTTAAATGGTATTTACCTTCTTATTACTGTTCTACTCATTAACACAGTTTGCCACTTCGGGCATTTATTTGAGCTATCTCCTGTGCCTATTATATGGATTCTCATGAGGCTTGCCAAAGGGAGCATGAGACTGCTACCTTGCCCTTCTATGTATTGTACATCACCATGCTTCACTAACATCCTTCCTATCCTGTCTCATATAGCTTTCTGCAGTGCAGCTATTGCCTAGTTATGCAATATGTCCCAGTTTAGTTATTCCTGTCTATGTTTCACAGAGATATATTATCCCCGTGTGATGCAAACTTCCACCAATCTGAAGAGCTTACCTACAAATACTTTCCAAAACAAAAGAAATAAAAATAAGCGATTATATCAGTGATGGAATGTGTTTTACGTGAAATCTAGAAAAAGAGCATAGTCTGTCATGATCTCTGACAATATATTCTAATAAAGCTATTTGTAACAGCACCCTATGCTTCATTCAGCACGAAAATAACCTTTATGAAGAAGTAAAGGATAAATTCTGCACTGAGTATTAACTGCAGATATTTAACAGAATGCTTAATGGAGCACTAAAGCTTCTTACAGCACAAATGATAAATCCTACACTGAAAAACAAAACCTAGGCTCAAAAACTCAGAGACAATTAGGAAGCACTAGAAAAATACACACGTAGAAATGCAAATTGCTTTACATTACTGAAACATCTAAGGGACTGATTTGTTGATATTTACAAACTGTGCTATTTGCCCACAGGAACTGTATAATCTTACATCACATTATCCACAGTCTGAAAATATAATATACAAATCAACAGAACATGGAACATAACTGATCACTAGTGATCAGATAATAAACAGATGACAGTAATCTATTTACAAAGACCAGCTTAATAAATCTGTCTATGCTAATAATGAGTTACTAGAAATTATTAAATCTCTTCTATATATTAAATCATATTCCCAGCTCAAGACAAAATGCAGACTAAAGTGACCTGTTAATATGTAACATATTTTTTCTTGTTTTATTTGTTTATTCTAGTAGACATTTTTTAATTCACAGGACACACTATCCAAAGGCAGTTCTTAACATCCATCAAGCAGATTTAAGGCAAATATTTTCTTTCCAAGTCGAGCACTGTCTATAAAGGCCAAAAGGGTTAAATTTCAACTCCTGTGAAACAAAAACTAATCTGATGCATTCATTTTTATGTCAGGCAGCATATTATTTTAAATGCAATGCTTCCAGAGGCAAATTTATGCGGTCTAATTAGCAAACTGCAACAGACTATTTTGCAGACTGAACTGATGCACTGCAGAAAGTCTTATCCATACAAGCTTACAGCTGACAGAACAGTGGCCTGTACTCTATTAAATAGTCTCTTTAGAAAGTGACCTTCACTGCTTTTCATCTAATGCTAAATTCATAAAGCAGAATTTTCACTTGTTACATAATGAAAATCCCAAGAATCCAACACAGTAACCTAAATCCTTAATTTCTATAAAACAGCTGTTTGCGTTAAGAACAGTCCATACTGTGCTGCTACATTTACAGACTAATGTTTCATGTCCAGACCCTCATACATTGATTTTTCCAGAATGAACATTCTAATATGGATGAATATAACTAAAATAAGCCAACAATGTTGGCATAGCTATAGTTAAATTGAATTTTTTTATCCAAAATGGGCAGCTTTATGAAATAATTTGGATGATGAGGTACTATGGTCTGAGAGTCAACTGACTTCAGGCCTTACTCACACCTTTCTTTTATGCAGATGCCTTCTTGTAATGATTATGTAATGCTTTGCTATTTTCGTGTTTTGAACATTTGGGTTCGATATTACAATGTTCGGACTCCTGTGAGTTAAACGTTATAATATAGACCCCATTCATTGATAATACATGCTTAATAATACCAGAATGTGTCCCATGTAGAGTCCTTTAGTAAAACTCATCTGCCTTGAATACATGATTCTTACAGCCCTGAGGGGATTTGAACCAATGACCTTTCCTACTTTTAAGGTGTAAATTACTTCCTTTATAGGTAGAGCTACAGAAGTAGTGAAAAATGTTAGGCAATCAGTCTGCAGCATATTACATGCATAACCAGTAACCAGATAGTAACCAAGGGTGAGAATTAAGACCTGCACCTTGTGTCCATTATGCCAACCCCGAACCAGACTTCTCCAATAAACCAGTATATTTACTTAGTCAACAACAGCCTAAAGTGTGTCTTAATGTTTGCTGTTATGATCATTGCATCAGGAGCAGTCACATGAGTATAGCATACCCTGCCTTGCTGTTATGATCATTGCATCAGGAGCAGTCACATGAGTATAGCATACCCTGCCTTAACTAATAAACTGTCAGTGTTGTTATTGACAGCCTGTCTCCTGGGAAATGTATATTTTTATGGTTCATTCTTGTAAACTAAACTCTAACACCTTACACACAGGCATACTAGAAACAACCCTCGCTTTGAGTCTCACAATTCTAGCCACATCCTGTCCCATAAAGATGTCCCCTTTTTTAACATACCATTTATTATTGTCTCTCCAAGGTGAAACAGGCGCTAAAACTGGAAAAAGCCACTAGGACTGCTGTTTTTTCAGGGAAAGAAGCAAATATAATTTAAAGCCTCACATGATACATGGAATTAAATGCACTGTACAGTTTTGTTTTTTTGCAATACGTGTTTCATTTTTGCTTCCTTGTATATATTTTACAATGTAAATGCATCCTATATTTTCTTTTTTGCTTTTCAATTTTTTCATCCTTATATATTGCATTGTGTAAACTGTGTGGCATATTTTGTTTCTTGTGCATTGTACTTTATTCATGAATTTTCTCACTTACATGTTTCGATTCCACTAGGTCTTTTCTCTGTTACAGTTATCTGTTACATCTTTGCTGAATGACCTGCATTTTGACTGAAAAAAAAAGTCCAAGGAGCAATCCCACTTACCTAGTTAATAAGTAACAAATAAAATAAAATAAACAAATAAAATCCTTCTCAGCCTCACTCTCTTGGGCCAGCTCTACTCCCATTTGTAATAAGCACACAACAAGCCCATCTATCACTCTTTCTCTAAAACATTGTAGTATCATGACTGCAATGCCTGCTATCATGTACTGAAGTCATCAGCACAACCTAATCAACATTACTGTCACATACTTCTCAACTGTACAGATTTTTACAGAATGTCCAGATTTATTGCCTCAGATTTTTGGTCTGTTTTTTCATAAAACTGTGGTTTTCTAGTAAATTATTGGCAAGTCATTAAAGATTGAAGATAGAAAATAATGACAGACATTTGACTTTCAGATCTCATACCCTTCAGAAAATCAGACTTCATACCCTTGAGAAAAGTCATGCTAATGCAAAACTTATTTCTCTATCAACTTTCTAAGTTTGCAAGAAAAATATTTAATAATTGTCTCTGTTTTGGGCCTATGTACCCACATTATTTATGGCTTTGTCCAGATTTCTTGATCTAAGAGGTTGAGAGGTATGACACTGATTATGGATTTTGAGGTAAGACCTACTGTAATGTAAAGAGGAGTGCCTAAAATGTGTTTGGTTCTGGATCACTTAGCCTTGTTGAGTGCATAGAAGTACATAACAATTACTGCAGCTACTATGACACCTTTATGCAAGGATATGACAGTATGAATACTCAGCTCGATAGAATGTGTTCATCCATGTACTGCTTAGAAACTTAGTACTTTACATGAATAACATGTTCATGAGCAGCCAGGAATTATTTATAAAGTAAGAAAATATAAGAAGGGTCAAACTGACATAATTGTTTCACTTGGTGTGTTTATTTATAGTGCAGAACATTTGTAATTTGTGTACAGCTGAACAACAAGCTTTCTGGCTTGGCTACCAGCCTATTACCTCAACATCACTATGGTTCTTTTACTAAATGTTTTTCATCGTCACTTTTTTTTTTTTTTTTTTTTTTTTGCAATTAAAGAAACATTATTCATCAATGCAACTAGACACAGTGCTGCTGGTCAAAATGGACATCTGGTAATACAGTCTAAGATTTCTTTCATTGGTCTACATTTTCTTTAAAAGTGTTCTTTTGTTAAATTAAGTTAAACAGTCTCAGAAGCTAAACAGGTAGCACAGTAGCCTTTGGTGTAGAAAGTTGTGGGTTCTATTTCTTCACCAGGTAGTTGGATTAATCTTCCATTAGTGACACTGCAGTGCAGCATAACAGGATGACTGCACTCCTGAGTATGTTGCCCTTCAGATTAAACATTAAACTGAGGTCCTAGCTGTCTGAGCTGGTGGTAGCTCAGGTAAATGTAAAAGATCCTACTGTACTTATCAACATGAGTAGGGTGTCTTTATTGATAATTGTCACTTATATACATTATTTACATAATATATATCATTTATATTACTTTCATAGTATACATTATTTGCAGTTATTTATACCTTTATACAGTATAAAAATTCATATTACTAAACACTCCCCCACCTTTTTTTTTCCAAAACAAAAAACATATTTTCTTCAAGATTTGTGATAAAATCCATTTCCAATTAAACTTTACTTCATTAAGTCTCTCAATCTATAATGTCCATAAAAATATTATTTTATTAATTTTTTCAACTTTTTTTCATTTTTTTTTTTGTTGCCATAATACCCATATTCAAGCATGTTCATGTTTAAATGTTTAACCTTTTCAAAATCTTTCAAAATTTTGTTTTTACATATTTCTTCCCATAATGTCTTTACTCTAGAACATTTCAAAAACACATGTTCTGTTGTTCCAGCCTCCCCACAATGAATGCATATTATTTCTTGCTTTCTTTTATAAAGCACGTTAGCTTTAACTGGCAGTTTACCTACTGATAATCTCCACAAAAATCTTTACATTCATATATTTTCTTACACCACATAAATCTCATTTTAATAGCATTCTTTTTTTTTATGTCACTAAATGTTTCCAGTGAAAAATAAAATAATATTATCAGGTCAGATAAGTGTACGATTGTGTGGACATGAGGATTAGGGCGGGGTAGGTGAGTTAGGGTTAGGACGCAGGTGAGGTGAGTATGTGATAGAGATGGACCTTAGGGTTAGGGTTTGGGTTTAGGTAAGTGGATAGTTAATGGTGTGTGTATAGTTTAGTGTAGGGTTAGGTGTAAGCTTTTATGTGTATGTGTGTGGATTGTTGTTTGTTTGGTGTGCTTGTATTGTGTGTATGTGTTTTGGAGCTGTTCTGTATGTCTGATGTTTTCAGCTTTCACTGAATAGGGGTCGATATTAAAACATTCAAAGTTTTGAAACTTTGATGTTCTAATATAGACCCGTTATAAGATCTAATGTATCCCATAAAGATTCTTTTTGCATTTTATCAAATGCCTTACTTAAATCTCCTACCATGACTTTAGCTTCCACTTTTTTATTTATGATATCATCTATTACTTCTTTTACTATACATAATGAATCCTGACTTCCTTTCCCATCTCTATCAAAAAATGTATGATCAAGGAACTTATCTACTTTATTTGCTAGTCTTTTAGTTTTTACTGTTATAATTATCTTATAGCCTATATTATTCAATATTGTTGGTCTCCATTTTTTATATTGCCTTTCTCCTTTTTTTCCATATAAATTTCATGATTCCAGTACTTATCTCTTTATCTACTACACCTATATTTAACCATTCATTTAATATCAGCACAAAAAACACTTTGTGCCACTTATCCATTTCATTGTACATATGATATTCAATTCCATCCAGTCCTGTAGCTTTATCCAGATTGAGATCTTTCAATATTTCATTCAGCTCTTTAAAATTTATATTTTTCTCCAAATTCTCATTATCTTCTTTCCTTGGTTTTTTTAACATTCCAATTCTGTCACCTTTGCCTCTTTCTTTAAGAAAAATATGCTCTATGTACTTTTTAATTACCTCAAGTATTCCATTTTGAGTATTTATTTTTTTCTCCTTCATTATTCTTTAATTTCCTTATTATTCTTTTATTTTCTTTTAGTAATTTTTTCAAGTAAGGTGCCACCTCTTCTTTTTTTCCTTGTAAAAATTATATTTATTTATATAACAGTCTCCTAACCTTTTCCTGATTTATATTATATATTTCCTTTTCTGTCTTATAAAATCACTTATTCCTCAATATTTATTTAAACACTTCTTGACTCAACTGCTTATATTTTAATTTCTCTAGCCTTTTCATCTTGAAATTACAAAACATACTTTTTATGTTTTTTCTTGAAACTTATCCACCAACTTCTCCCCTTTTCATAACATATTATCACACCTATATGATCCTTCCATAGTTTATAATCACTTTCCTATCTTTTTTATATAAGTCTTTCTCATTAAGCCTCTTGACACCTTTACCTATCCTTATGTATCCTTCTTTCTCATGTACCTCTATCCATATGGCTACAAGATCTGGAAAGCCTGTCCTTTTTATGCCTTTTTGCAACATTTTTAAACTGTCAAATACTAAAAAATAATCAATTTCAGTTTTAATTTCTCTTCTTCTGTAAGTCTATTCTTTATTATCCCATATGTATAGCTTTCCACTTTTTATTATCTCATGTATAACTTTAACTTTGCTATTTTTTTTCCTGTTCTTAAATTGCAATTAAAATCCCCCACTAACATTATATCTATATTAACACCTACATAATTTACAATTTTTTTAAACATATCTCTCTTTCTTTCCTTGTAACATATGTATATATTGCAATAATTCTGTAAACATGTGTTTCCATCTTAAATCTATTACTGTTATTCTTTCCAATTCTACTATTGTAAAAATAGAAGTTATGTTCTTACCATAACGTTCCATGTTAGTTGTCTTCTTCTCGCCTTCTTCTTGCTGGATGGGTTCGGAGCCGACCTCGGCCCACTCGCCACTCTAAAAGCTCGAGAGTTGGTTCCACCGGCTCGAGGCTCCCCTTATATCCCACAATGCTAGGCGAGAGTTACCTCAGATCTCGTTTATAAGCTAACCCCAGTTTATAATAGTTACAGAATAACTCTAAACAGAGTCCACCTCTAACAACAGGGAGAAAGAAGGGTGACCTACATCCTGATTCAGGAGATATGCAAGCAGCATATGTCTAAGAAAGAGGTGGTAGAAAGAGAGGTCACAATCACAACTCCTCTAGGTCTGTCCAGGCCAGGGGGAAGGAGGGTGGGACGCAAGAAGAAGGCGAGAAGAAGACAACTAACATGGAACGTTATGGTAAGAACATAACTTCTATATGTTAAGTTGTCTATCTCGCCTTCATTCTTGCTGGATGGGACCGTGTCCCTAGCACCTTGTCCCGGGTGGCCTAACGGAACAGACTCCTGAGAACAGTGGAACCAAAGTTAGCTCTATGCCTAGAAGCTAAATCCAACTTATAATGAGAAATGAAAGTGTGAGGAGTAGCCCAAGTAGCCGCTGCACAAATGGTGTCAATAGGCAGTCTGTCTTGGAAGGCTAAGGAAGTAGCCAAAGCTCTTGTAGAATGGGCCTTAGGTTTATTAGGCAGCTTTTGGTGTCTAATCTCATAAATAAGGGTAATCAGAGATGTAAGCCATCTAGATAATGATACCTTTGAAACTGAAAGTCCCTTTCTGCCTTCTGCATAGGAGACAAACAGTTGGTCAGATTTTCTGAATTGTTTTGTTCTATCCAAATAGTACCTCAACTGAACATGAACATCTAGCCAGTGTAATTTTTGTTCAGACCTATTGGAATATTCTGGAAAAAAGACAGGGAGGTCAATGCTTTGATTTAGATTTGACGTCGAGACTACCTTAGGTAAAAAGGACGGGTTGGTTCGTAAGGATACCCTGTCCTTATGGAACAATAGATAAGGAGGTCGACAGCTGAGTGCATGAAGTTCTGAGACTCTTCTAGCTGAAGTAATAGCTACCAGAAAGAGAGTCTTCCATGATAGCAATTTTAAAGAACAGGATGCTGCAGGTTCGAAAGGGGGTAGAATCAAAGAAGTAAGAACTAAATTTAGGTCCCAAGGAGAAGGAGGATTTCTTATAGGAGGTCTGAGAAGAAAAACTCCTTTCAAAAAGGCTTTGCAAAGCTTGTGGGACATTAAGGCAGACTCAGAAATACCCACATGAAAGTTAGAGATAGCTGCCAATTGAACTTTAAGAGTAGAAGGGGATGAACCTGCATGGAAGAGTTCAGCTAGAAAATCAAGGACTATTTGGATGGAAGCAGTGAAAGGATCTATGTCCCTTCCTTGAGCCCAAAATGTGAAACGTTTCCACTTACTCAAGTAAATCTTCCTAGTGGAAGATTTATGGGAAGCTATCAAAATATCTCGAACAGAGTGAGATAATTGAGGAAGCCTGGCTAAGGTTGGAACTGGAGGAACCAAGCAGTGAGGTTCAGAGAGGGGAGGGAGCGATGTAACTGACCCGATTGATGGATCAAAAGATCTGGAACTAGGTCCAGATGCCAAGGTCGCTCCAGTAGAAATTGATGTAGAAAGGGGAACCACACCTGTCGAGGCCAGTAAGGAGCAATGAGGATCAACGAGGCCTTCTGAGCGATAGCTTTCTGTATCACTTGAGAGATTAGTGGGAAGGGAGGAAATGCATACAGAAGTCCCCGGGGCCAAACTTGGACTAGAGCGTCTCTGCTGGGTTGGCCTGGTAAAGGGAATAGGGTGAAAAAATGTCTGCACTTGCTGTTTTGGGGAGTAGCAAAAAGATCGCAGCAAGGCTGACCCCACTTGAGAAAAATCTCTCTCACAACAGAGTCTTTCAGAAACCACTCGTGAGGCATGAGGATAGCTCTGCTCAATTTGTCCGCTATTTGATTGGACTTCCCGGGGATGTGCGTTGCTATCAGAAAACGCTGAGAAGAAATCGCCCATTGCCACAATTTGAGTGCTTCTCGACACAGGGGGTAGGACCTGGTTCCGCCTTGTTTGTTGATGTACCACACTACAGACATATTGTCTGTCTGGATTGCAATCGTTCCCAAGGGGAGAGAGTCTTGAAGGGCTTGCAACGCTAAAAGCACTGCTCTCATCTCCAGAACATTTATGTGCAAGTGGCATTCGTCTGGTTGCCATGTGCCCTGGACCGTCCTGCCCTGATAATGCCCCCCCCACCCGATCAGGGAGGCGTCCGTTGTCAGAGTAGCAACCGGAGGGGGAGGAACAAAGGGTCTTCCCAACCAGAGCTGAGGGGAAGACATCCACCACATGACATGATTTCTGCACGCCTGCGTGATCATAATGGTGTGGGACATTGGAAGTTGCTGGTATGACCATTGTGTAAAGAGCATCCATTGAAGGATTCGCATGTGGAATCTGGCTAATGGAAGCAGAGGTATGGCAGCCGCCATAATTCCCAACACTTTCAGAACTAACCTGACTTTGATTCTGTTGTTGTTGAAAAGGAATGAAACCAGTCTGTGTATGTCTGTTATTCTCTGATCTGTTAGCCTCGCAGACATGTCTACTGTGTCTAGATTTGCGCCTATGTAGGTAATAGTACGACAAGGCGACAAAACAGACTTTTCGCAATTTATTGAAATGCCTAACTTTTGACAAATGCGAAAAGTGTAATCCCTGGCCATCAGAAGGAGATGCTTGGTGGGAGCTGTGAGGAGCCAGTCGTCCAAATATGGAAACACCTGGAATCCTTGTCGTCTCAGGTGAGAAGCTACCACTGCCATGCATTTGGTAAACACCCGGGGGGCAGTGGTGAGACCAAAGGGCAGGGCCCTGAATTGAAAATGACTGGTTCCCAGCCTGAAGCGGAGGAATCTTCTGGAGCGTCTGTTCATTTTTATGTGATAGTACGCATCCTGAAGGTCTATAGAGCACATCCAGTTTCCTTTTCCCAATAGGGGAAGGATGGACTGCAGCGTGACCATCCGAAATCTTGTTTTCTTGACTGATCTGTTCAAGATACTGAGATCCAAAATTGGTCTCCAGTCCCCTGTTTTCTTTGGAACTAAAAGAACCTTGAGTAGATTCCGGATCCTTGCTGGTCTGCTGGAACTGGCTGAATTGCTCTTTTGCAAGCAGTTTTGAAATTTCCAAAACCGCTAGATCCCTTTGTGCGGTGGAACATCTGGAAGGGATTTTTTTGATTGTTTCGGAATGCGAAGAAAGGGGATAGAATAGCCTTCGGAAATGACGGACTGTACCCATTTGTCTTGAGTTAGGGATAGCCAGGCTTTTGGGTACAGTGACAATCTTCCCCCGACTGCCTCCGAAGGTGGGCAGCCGGGCAACACCTCAGGGATGCTGAAAGGGCTTATCAGAGAAGGCTTCTCGATTGCCCTGGCTCTGCGGAGCCCCCCTGCCTCGAGGGCGACGTCTACCATTGTTATTCCCGCCTCTGCCTCTGGCGGGGTAACGACTTTGTGCGTCAGGCGAAGTCCCTTGATTTTGTTTACGGAACCACATTTTCCCACTTTTCTGGCCTTTGGGGTAAGGCCTAGAAGGAGTAGAAAAACGGACTCCGACGGCAGAAAGAGTCTTGCCATCAGTCTCGCACCTAGTCAAGGTTTCTTTCACTTGAGGACCAAAGAGAGATGATCCATCAAACGGGGAGTTAGTGAAAGACGTCTTGAAAGGGTCCGCAAAATTGCATAGCCGCATCCAGGCATGCCTACGTAAGGCCACACCTGTCCCTGCGGACCTACTCGCTCCATCAGCCGCATAAGAAAGGAGGCGCATGGAGGAGTTGGCTATGGAGTTAAGGGTAGCCAGCTGAGTGTTCATTTTATCTTGAAACCCCGCAGCTGTAGGATCCATCAACATGTCACTCGCTTCTTTAATCAAGTCCCTTTGAAGACGAGTGAAATGGCACAGGTAGTTCAGCGAACGCATAGTAAATGTCGCTGACGAAAACATCCGCTTCCCGTACCTGTCCATGGACCTAGATTCCTTTTTAGGTGGATGGACAGGTACTGAAGGATCAGCTAGTTCCTTCTTAGTGGCAGCAGCTACCACCATAGCATCCACAGAAACTCCTTTTGTCAAGAACTGCTTGTCTGCTGGTGCCATTATGAATTTGGAGGGTCTCCTGGGAGTGGGGTCCACTGAATCAGGAGCCGTCCATGCCTTTTTAGCAACCACCTGCATGAGGGGTTCAAAGGGGGGGGATACCCAGGAGGTGGAAGGGCGAGAGCCAAACGCCTCAAGATATACAGATTCATCCTCCGAAGGGTTAAGGGCTGGCCAATTTCCCTCTGCTTCAGGATCTCTAGAATGTCTGCAAAAGAGACATCTTCAGAAGGGGAACGGGGGGAACCCTCGGAATCATCTAAATCTGTATCAGATGTGATTGACTCAGGTGAGTCAATGTGTTTCCTCTTACACTTCCTCTTCCGAGGGGGCTCTTCTGCCAAGTCAGGAGAGGCCTCGGAAGAGGATGAGATCCCACAGGGGTTCCTGAGGAGCTGGCTCTCTGCGGTCCGGGATGAGGGAGTGAGTCGACTTGACCTGAGGCACCGTAGAGGGAGGGGCGGACGGCGCTGACTGTGGGGTAGAGCCAGGCTCTAACACACTCCGCATGACCTCAAAAGCACCCCTGTCAGGCAAAGCCAGAGGTCCCCGCTCCGAGAAGCTGAGAACCCCCCTCGGCACCGACAGTGATGGCTCCGAGGCCGATGTCGGAGCCGAACTCACCAGCGCCGAAGCTCCGACAGGAAGAGCGGGGTCGGACAAGGGTCCGATGCCACTCACCCCCTCGGAGCCGACGAGGGAAGTCCGGCACCGAGATTCTTCCAAGGAAGAAATCGGAGCCGACGACGGAGCCGAAGACAATTGTATCGGCTCTGACGCTATCACAGTCTCGGTTCCGACACAACCCGGCTCCGAGCTCAAGAGAGTCGAAGGAGGAATATATTGATAGACAGGGGCAGGCATCGACTGATGAGTCGGGCTCTGAAGCATCTGGGCCAGTGCCTCGGACTTAAGAAGTCGACTCACTACCCTCTGAAGGTCATGATCCGACAACCTCGATGACCTAGAGGAGTGAGATCTTTGGCTCCGTTCAGACAGCAGGGGAGATCCTGGAGCCGAATGAACGGAGCCAAGGGATGGTGACCTGGACCTCTTCCTAGTTGTCAGCTCCGAAGGTCTGGTCAGAGCCGACACGGGAATTTCTAATACCTCGGCTCCAGCCGGAGCCGAGGGAACCACAGGAACTGTGGACTGAGACTCATCGGCTCCAGCCGGAGCCGATGTAGGCAGAGGTTTAGAAGCCTTCGGTCTCGGCTCAGTTGTCGGAGCTGAAGACCTAGATGCCTTGGAGGGCTTCCCTGAAGACACAGTTAGGGAATCCTCTGGCTTGAGTAAGCCTCTTAAAATTAACTTATTTTTTCTTTCCTGCAGGACCCTGGGGCTGAAGCCATGGCAAACAGCACAGGAGTCCTGCAGGTGCAAAGGTCCCAGACAGTAGACACAAGAAGTGTGAGCGTCTGTCAGAGACATTTTCTGACAGCACGCATCACACTTCTTGAATCCGGAGACCTTTGCTTCTTTAGACATCTCAAAGGTGTAATCACACACACAGTCACAAACACACTGATTACACCCTGTCTAGTTTAACTTAAAATAAAACAACTATCTAGGTTTTAAGAAAAAATAACACACACACACTCCACTAGGGAAAGAAAAAGGCCTGTAGGCCCAGGAAAGAACTTAAAGTTCTTGTGGGGAAAAAACAGGAATTTTTAAGAAGGGGATAAGAATTCCTCTAAACTAAGGGAAATAAGTATAAAAATTAAAATTAAAGGGGTTTTAATACACTAACTTTACAAGAAAGTCACTTACCAAGAACCGGTAGAAAACCAACACCTCGATCGCTGTAGCGGCAAACGAGATCTGAGGTAACTCTCGCCTAGCATTGTGGGATATAAGGGGAGCCTCGAGCCGGTGGAACCAACTCTCGAGCTTTTAGAGTGGCCGAGTCGGAGCCGAGGTCGGCTCCGAACCCATCCAGCAAGAATGAAGGCGAGATAGACAACTTAACATCCTAAGATTTTAATGTTTTGTTTACATAATATACCTATCCTTGAAAATGTAAATTTTCCCATATTCCATACAATGTTTCCACTCCGTAATAATTCAGTTTGTAACCTTTCTCCTTTTGTCAAGATTTTAGTATCTTGTAATATAATTTTGTGCATATCAAGTGAAGCACACCATTCTAAAGTGCCTAATCTTTTTTAATATTCTTCATAATATTAACATTTAAAGCTAAGCTCTTCAACATTTAAAAATAAATGAATGTTATCTTTCCTTTCATTGTTTGCCTTTTTTATTTTCTTTCACAACTACACTTTTAATCTTTCTTTTCTTCTCTTTCACCCTTTTCCTATAGAATTTGTATTTCCCCTCTCTACTTTCCAGTTTACATATTCCTCTTCACTTGTATCAAGCACATATTCTTCCCTTTCACTTCCCCATGTTTTCCTTCCATTATTATATCTTTATTTCTTTCATATGTACTCACTTGTCTTTCTTTTCTATATTTTTATATATATCATATACCAGATCCTGTATATGTGCTGTTCCTGTAACTTCTACATTTTCTTCACAATCCACCTATGTATGTCCAGCTTTCCACATTTTTTTACATTTCATCTTACATTTTCTTGCCTCATGCCCTGATTTGCAACAAACAAAACATTTTTGTTTATCACATTCATTAATCAAGTGATTTTTTTTCCACAGGAAAAAAGATGTTTTTTGGCAGCACTCTATATTCAATAAATCTTCTGTTAACATTCACATTATACAACAACCCCCCATTAATATTCCAAAACATGCATGCTGATTGGTCAGCGTGCGCGTTGTAAATCAGAGCTATAGTAATGGAAAAAGGTCCGGTCGCCTGGACTTTTTCCATTAGTATAACTGTTTTTACAGCAACGGAGAACGCAAGATCTCCGTTGCTTTTCACACTCTCTCGCTATGTTTAACATAGTGAGACAGCTTTAAAGAAAGCTTTAAAAAAGGTCCGGTTGCCTGGACTTTTTCCATTAGTATAACTCTTGTTTTTACAGCAACGGAGAATGCAAGATCTCTGTTGCTTTTCACACTGTCTCGCAATGTTTAACATAGCGAGACAGCTTTAAAGAAAGCTTTAAAAAAAGTAACAGAGATCTTCCTATCTCCGTTGCTTTTTTTAAAGGTGTCACACTATGTTAATTGGGTTTAACATAGCGAGACAGTGTTAAAAAAAGCAACAGAGATTCTCAGTTGCTTATTTTAAAGGTGTCTCGCTATGTTAAGCTCCTTTAACATAGTGAGTCAATGTGTAAAAAAGCAATGGAGATCTTGCTTTCTCTGTTGCTTTTTTCAAAACTGTTTTGCTATGTTAAATGGGTTTAACATAGTGAGACAGCTTAAAAAAAAGCAACGCATATGCATGCGCAGTACATCAGAACTGCCTCAGAATACCAGACAGCTGTGGAAGGGCAGCAAGGAAGCATTATACAATGCCATTATTTAAGAAAAGTAATTATTTTTTTTCTTAAATAATGTCACTGTATAATAGCAATAACCCACTTCTGGGTGTGGATAATGCTGGATTTACCCACAGTTGTCTTAGTTTGGCCACTCGGGCTTTGTCCTCATGACCAAACCACACCAACCGTGGGTAAATCCAGCATTACCCACACCCAGGCATGGGTTATTGCTATATTAATCACACTCAGAATATGTACAACATTTTAATTTACCATTTTCAAAATAATCACACATTCCCAGCCCCCAGTCCACAAACTTTGGTCATTATATGTTTTTGCTGTATCCATAACATCTTTACAAATAGTCTTTAAATATTCTTTTAAGTTCTCTTTTTCAACTTCCATTCTAAATTATGTCAAGGCTCTTTTTTTTCTGTTTGAAACACCTGCACCACAGATTCACTCCAAAGATTACAGTTCTTTTTTGTTCATACCATTCTAAAAATTCTCTATATACTCTTCTATTTCAAAGAATATATCACAGCATATTTCCTTATTAATAAGAATAAAGTCTCTTACCCCCCTCCCAGATGAAACACACAGTGGTGCAATTACAGTTTCCCATACTTCATACCTTTCAAGTTCTTTCTCTTTCTTACTGCTTAACCATATAACCAATTTCTTCTTCCATTCCTTCACTTCTTTGACTCCACTCTCTCCTTTCACCATCTGTGCATAGGATTTCTTTTTCATTGTGCCCTCAGGAACCTTCTGTTCTTGCATGTTCTCCATAAATTCAGTCCATGAAGCTACCACTTCGCTGTCTGGTTCACGCTGATTAATAATGTCCTTTAGATAAACATCCTGCAACCCTCCCAACTGGAAGGTTGTTACAACACAATTTTCACTGAAGAGGTTTTGCTGAACTATCTCCTCTGAATCAAGACTCAGTAAGTTATCTGCCCCTCTTCCGTCTATCTTTTGAATTGACTGCAGCCTAATCAGATTCACTGACTATCTCTTTCTGCTCCTTACAAAACAACACTTTCTTCTTGTTCATCACCACACTAACTGCCATGCCATCACTAACATCTTCAACTGTTAGGTCCTTCATCTCTCATTGCATAGCACTCACCACCCTGTTTCTCCAAGCTCCCTTTTGGCGTGGAACAGAAACAGGAAGTGCATCCACAAAGCATATCTACATACAGAGAGTAGGGGAAGCTCACCAGTGCACTGGCCAAATGTCTCCTAGTCAATAAGAATGACACAGCAGGTATCCTCATGAAAAGATACCATTGGCCTAGTGTCAATAAACCATTCAACAAAGTATAAATAAATAATTAAACACATTCTAGGCAAAATGATACTTTAATTTAATCCAAGTAGAATAACTCTTCAACATCTAGAAGAGATCTCACAAGTTTCATGTTGAGAAATGGATTTGCTGCTGTTTTTTAGATATTAATTTATGAGTTGTTATCTTGAGATGGAGCCATACCTTGCAGAAACACTTAAGCTATTGATGGAGTGAACATGAAAAAAAAAAATGTCATTATGGTTAGAAGTTCAGAATCTTATTAACAAAGTGGCTGAATTAAAACTTTTTTCTATAACTCATTACAAAGAACTGAAGGATTTTGTAGTAGCACAAAGAAAAATGATTCCTGATTGAAACTATCAAGATTTACATGAGTTAGCAATTGAAGGAACTGGAATTTCAAGATGTTTTAGCTGCAGAAAATAAGATCCTGTGAAAGAAACTGGATGATATAGGACTCCAATTGCTCCAAACCTGCCTAAGCCTCACTGTTTTGTGACAGAAGAAAAAGCTTTTCTTCCAAATTTGTCATTTCTATTCAATAACCAAAAATGGCCAAATATCTTTCTTTTGAGCTACTTATTTCTGTATGTATGTATATACAAATATATGTATGTATTTATATATAAAACAAATCAGAACACAACAAACCAATAAAGGGATTAACTCTCCTGCATCCAAATGTATAAACTCCAACGAAAAATAAGATGTCCACATGCAGGTAGAGACGACAGCATAGAAAATCCACACAGTTACGAATCCCAGCTCATGTAGGTTGTAAAATTATTTATTCAGCTAGCAAAAGTTAACGCTTTCACCAAAGAGGCTTTATCAAACTACAAAGCTACCATTAAAAAACACATCATTTAAATATACATAGAATAAAGCTGATAGGTTCAAAGTTAATTAATTAAATGCAATAAGTACTACATCATTAAATCATTTAAAAAGATATACATTCATTTCAGCTTGCATATCCATAAAACACAGTTCATTTTAAAAAGCTTTTTAAAACATACATTGCCATAAGTGCATAAAAACATATAGTAAACATAAAGCTTCTAGTGTCTAAAAAGTCTTCTCTTTTTCAGAAGTGGCTTTACTTGTATTCTGTCATTTAGTCCAGGCTTCTTATCTGCCCTCAGCCTGACTATCCAT
The DNA here is from genome assembly GCF_019279795.1 of Protopterus annectens. NCBI lineage: Eukaryota > Metazoa > Chordata > Ceratodontiformes > Protopteridae > Protopterus > Protopterus annectens. The sequence goes on along the minus strand of NC_056731.1, from coordinate 1,538,648,938 downwards.
CTAAGCTCAGTCTCTTGTAAGTGAGCATCTACATCCCCACCTCTAATACCTGTCATAATATGTTGTATGACACTAAAAACAAAGTAGTGCTCAGCACCCATACTTTTAACATGTTTGGCAAGTGCATTTTGTTCAGACCCAATCCTAATACTATAAATATGTTCCCTCATGCGCTCCCTAAGTTGCCTGCATGCCTTACCTACATAGAAAGACGTGCAAGAAGCGCACCGGGCTAAATACACCACATTAGTGGTTGTGCAAGTTGTATTGGTCCTAAACTCATAGGCTATCCCAGTAACTGGATGTTTATTTTTAATATTTTGTTTGTTCTTATACGTAAAACTGGGATCCTGTCCCACTACACCGGATAGGTCTTCATCCAACAATAAAACATCCCAGTGCTTCCTCACTACCCCTCTGATGATATTAACATCCCTTGTAAAGTACATAGGGATCCTAAGCGGTTCTACTTTACCAGTAGAAAGAACTGGCTCTACACCCTTCCAATCAGAAAAATAAGGTCTAGCCGAACCTTCCCTTAAAGAGTTGACTAATTCTATATTCCTCTCCACATCCCTAAGGGCATACTGTCTTTCCAAAAGCCTATTCTTTAGGTTAGTCATTTCCAGGGAATAATCAATTATACTAGGGTTTAAACGTGAAGCCCTCATAGACTGTCCTTTCATTATGTTCTCAAACACATACCTTGGGTGCATGCTCCACCGATGTAAAAGAGTATTCCTAAAACATGGCTTTCTGTGTACGGAAGTATTCAATAGGCCATTTGTTCTTATACGTAAAACTGGGATCCTGTCCCACTACACCAGATAGGTCTTCATCCAACAATAAAACATCCCAGTGCTTCCTCACTACCCCTCTGATGATATTAACATCCCTTGTAAAGTACATAGGGATCCTAAGCGGTTCTACTTTACCAGTAGAAAGAACTGGCTCTACACCCTTCCAATCAGAAAAATAGGGTCTAGCCGAACCTTCCCTTACGTATAAGAACAAACAAAATATTAAAAATAAACTCTGTGATAGATTGGTTCATAGGATGTTGTCTTTAAGGAATGTTAGTTTTAATACTCAGCCCTGTGGTAATTGCAATCAATGCAAGCATGTGGACTTAGGTTTGACTTTTAAACATCCAGTTACTGGGATAGCCTATGAGTTTAGTACCAATACAACTTGCACAACCACTAATGTGGTGTATTTAGCCCGGTGTGCTTCTTGCACGTCTTTCTATGTAGGTAAGACGTGCAGGCAACTTAGGGAGCGCATAAGGGAACATATTTATAGTATTAGGATTGGGTCTGAACAAAATGCACTTGCCAAACATGTTAAAAGTATGGGTGCTGAGCACTACTTTGTTTTTAGTGTCATACAACATATTATGACAGGTATTAGAGGTGGGGATGTAGATGCTCACTTACAAGAGACTGAGCTTAGATGGATAGTCAGGCTGAGGGCAGATAAGAAGCCTGGACTAAATGACAGAATACAAGTAAAGCCACTTCTGAAAAAGAGAAGACTTTTTAGACACTAGAAGCTTTATGTTTACTATATGTTTTTATGCAGTTATGGCAAAGTATGTTTTAAAAAGCTTTTTAAAATGAACTGTGTTTTATGGATATGCAAGCTGAAGTGAATGTATATCTTTTTAAATGATTTAATGATGTAGTACTTATTGCATTTAATTAATTAACTTTGAACCTATCAGCTTTATTCTATGTATATTTAAATGATGTGTTTTTTAATGGTAGCTTTGTAGTTTGATAAAGCCTCTTTGGTGAAAGCGCTAACTTTTGCTAGCTGAATAAATAATTTTACAACCTACATGAGCTGGGATTTGTAACTGTGTGGATTCTCTAGGCTGTCGTCTCTACCTGCATGTGGACATCTTATGTATTTATATATGTTTGCCAGGATAGTACATTGATCACCAATGACCAGTTGTAGGTGCAGCATAGGTGAATACAGTCACAGATAAGTACATGAGAATAAAAACATGATTTTAAAATTAGCACAGTTCATCAAGTTTAGACAGTTGATTAGAGGAACAACAGTAGAAGACAGTACATAATGGGAAGAGCAAGAGGCATCAGGAGCATATACAGTGGGAGTGCAATTAATGAGGAAGTTACTCATTGCATAAGTAATAGCTGGATTAGGAAAAGGCAATTACTTGATGACATGAACATGCAGAGAGATATACTTTGAAGATAAAGTGCATACTGTCTATAGAATGAAGGATAATAGAACAGGTCTTTTATGTCAGAAGAGCAGGATTCCCACAGTGGTGGTGGTGGTGGAAGGACTGAGAAAGCCTGGTTGGTGCTGTAACGTTTGGTTTATGGGATTTTCAGAGAAGGACAAGACCGAGAAGTATTCTTCAGGTTGTAGGAAATTAATTGTGATAATAGATCTGATGTGAGTGGCAAAAGGAGCAAGATTGTAGAAGTTTGAAAAGTATAAATCCAAAAAATAAGCCAGCTCTGTGTTTGATGGGTAAACAGCTGGCTTTAGTAATTGTGTGCCAGTATACCTCTCAACCACTTAGAGTAAGAAATCTGGATAAAGCCATAAAAAAGTGATAAAAATAGTGACAGTTTTAAAATGTTGCTCTTGCAAACTTAGGAAGTTGATAGAATAACAGGTTTTGCATTAGCATGAATTTTCTAAAGGGTATGAAGTCTAAAATTCAAATGTCTGTCATTATTTTCTAATTTCAGTCTTTTATGATTTGCTACTAATTTGCCAGAAAGCCACAATTTTATGAAAGATGGACCAAAAGTATAAGGCAAAAATCTGTACATTCTGTGAAAATCTGTACAGTTGAGAGGCATGTGTGCCAGTGGTGTTCACATGCTGAAGATTTAGTGATAAAGTGACATATTTTGTTTGAGCTGGATTGTAGAGTTAGTTAGTTCGTTATTTTTTAAAGAAAGCAATAATATTGGGAAGTCTGTATCTCAAGTTGGGCTAGATGGATGCCCTTGCCACTTGAAGCTCTAGCTGAGAATGCTAGCCCAGAAGAAGAGTGTGCATATTTTGTTTTTGTTATATATGATGTGGTTTTGAAAGTTAACGGACTTTTCTAGTCTGATTCCTAGATGTTTAACTGATGTTGTTTCTGTAGGAGTACTGTTAACATCAGTAATAAACAGTGAGCTGAGTTTCAACTATAGTTTGGGTGGGACTAGATCTGAATATAACCATATGATTTACTGTAAAGCAATAGGGGATATGAGGAATGTCATATAGAAGTTTAGTGATGTATATTGTGAAGAGCAGAGTTTCAAGAATTGAACCTTGTGGATGACTTTAAGTAGTGGAGCCTCTCAAGATAAGGAGGGGCTTATTCTGACTTTGAGAAGTCAATTGGTTAAGAAGTGTTACAACCAAGGGATGGTATCTGTGCTAATGTGTATTTCATAGGGGAAGTGAAGGAAGGGGGTGTGCATCATTGTCAGATACTCAAATGATTATTGTGTGTTTCGAGATGAGATGAAACAATGAGCATGCATCAATTACCATAGTTAAAAGAACAGAACTTTGGCCAGTTTTCAAGACTATAAGACTTCAAAGTCTAAGATCATTAATATTATTACCATCTTTCCAAAAAAGTTGTATGCCACACATGCCTACCACTATGAAAATAGAAGCATCACTGATGTTTGATTTGGATTCCATTCTGATTACCCTCCTATGATCTCACATATAAGTGTTATAACTCAATCAGCTTATAGTCACAAGCATTGGAAGACCAACTTTAGGTCCATTTTAGCTTAGGATAATATTTATTAAATGTAAACAGACAATTTTCCATAAAGTATTAATGGCAATTATCATAGTACTTTTAGCTAATGTAATACTTACTGAGAAAGCAGGTAAAGACAACAAGTCCAGGAGGTTCATAGTCAGAAATGATAAGTGAATCTACACAGTCCAAAGAAGGAATCATAGCCACTATTGTGGTGAGGAATTGTGATTCCTGTTAGCAATTACAGTAAACTCTCAGTTAACCAGAACTCAAGCAACCAGAACTCTCAAGCAAACAGAAAAAAAATAATCGAAGAAATGTAGTACAATTTTCATGTGCTGCACTTTCTGTTTCACCCCCCGCAGAAACATACCTTATGTTTTTAAAGTTTTAGGGTTTTAAAAATGAAGATAGGAATAAATTCCCTCTCTCCTCAACCTAAGAAAAAGTCAAACCAAACAAATAGTATAGGGTACAGTATTAGTCAGGCCTATTTTTAATAGTAACTCTCAAGCAACCAGAAACTACAGTTATCCAGCATCTACCAATCCCAGTGGGTGCTGGTTAACTGCTTTGCTAACAGTTTTGTTTCCATGATCAGAAAAAAAGCAATATACATAAAGACTGATACGTAGATATCAGACCAGCTGAACTGTTTCAATGCTGCTTCTATAAGCTTTTCATGTTTTCTGCATACCAAAATCATTAATACAGCATTTTGAAATTAATGTTTAAACCAAGTATTTTCAACCAATCAGATATTTGACTGTGACTGTGTAATTGTTTGTGGTTGACCACTAAGGACAAATTATCTTAATGCCAGATGGAAAGGTTTTCATTGTAAAGAAGTACATTAATATATGGTCGGTAAAGTATAAAGGCTTTATTCTAAAGGTGAAAGACCAATGGACCAAAAACAGGTCCATATGGTTCACTTGCCAAAGCTGGCCATGGCAGGGATCATGAATGTGCCACAGTAATCTTTATGATTCTAAAGTTAGGTTGGTTAGTAAGCCAGAGGAGGAGAAGAGAGTGGTTTAAATACATAGGGTGTTATATGTTTCTGTATTATGTAGCTATAAGACAGAGACTGCACCTTATAACTGTCCAATTTCTCTGGATCTGAAAATAAACTCAGTAAGTGGAGACTAAGCATAACAATAGTCATGATCTGACTGGTTTGGAAACCATACTGTTGCTCAATAAGCACTCTGCACTATATGCCTTTTTATTTTGAGACTGTAGCTTTCTCTAACACCTTAGACAAATGAAATACCTAGGTGACGGACCTCAATTTTTCTGTATTGTCTTTGCGTCTATAGTTAATAAGTGGGAACGTGCTTAACACCATCTAATATTTAGGACAAGTTCCAGTTGTAAATATATATTGACAACTTGGTGAAGGTGATTGGCTGTAAATATTCCACAGGCTCTAATGAATTGTAAATGTATGCAATCAGAGGATGATTTTCTACAGTTTGAAATAGCTCTAAGCAATAATTAATTTACTTCAAAATTCCTTCCAAAAAAGAAAAAAAAAATTAGACTTACACTCTGAGCCCTGGTAATCACCCTTCAGCAGGTAGGGTTCATGGTTTTTAACCAGAAGTCCAACAAATACTTTGGACTCCTGCACATCCCATCTCTGCACCCAAAAGTGCACTCTGTCACCAACACCACCCGGCATATCAACAACCACGTGAGAACTCCAAAGAATAGTGTTAGATTCCCATCTATTGGCCATTATATTGGGTGTACCCTCACCCTTACATGTCATAAGGCAACTTTCAAAAATGTGGTGCATTGCTTAGCATTATGCAAACTCACACAAACCATTTAAGTGAAGCTGATCATCGAGCAAAATTGCACAAGTCATGTTTAAGCATAACATAGCAACACGCAAATGAAGTAGACCATTGGCCATGTTTAAGTGGAGCTTAGCACTGCGTAGCTTTGCTAAATGGAACAATCTTTTAATCTGACTCTTGTTCAAAGCAATACATGCAAAACATACAACTGCTCAGGACTCCAACCTGGGACTTACTACACTGTAGCTTATGATTCACCCTATCTAGCCATTTGGCTAGTAGAGGGAAGCAGTATATCTTCACATATACTACTAAGATACCTTTTAGCATTGCACAGCAAAGCTGGTCAAGTTTGCATGTTGCTAAGCACCACAGAACTACAATTAAATATATCCAGTTTCTATTTTTAGGTGTCAAATGGCATTGCTAAGCACTGTGCCACTCCATACAAACAGGGAGAGACATAACTAAATAAATAAATAAATAAATAAATAAATAAATATTAAATCGAATATATAACAGAATATATAGCAGATGTCAGGAGCATATGTATAAGCGCAGCTCAGCATCACTAAGCATATTGCTGCAATGCGCAAACAGGACATAAAATTAAAACAATATTGCTGTCCTGTGCTTAACACCTGTCCAGATGTTTTCTGGACACTCCACAGCTATGGGACAGCCTCTACATTGCTGCTTACACAGATTCAATATCCATGTAACAATGATCTCCCTTTGCAGCGTGCCATAATTAATATGTATACCTCACTGTCGGGAAGGACTGTGGCCGTGCACACAGGTACAATCCATTTACACAGAGCCTACATGTATTTTATTAAATCCAGATGTGAGTCATTGTGAGTTCTTTTCTATAAAAAGGTAGTCCCCACAGGGTAATGTGGGGCACAAATTAGCTGAGAAGATGCAGAGTAATGAAGGGTATCTTTGAAGATAATTGCTCGAAGATCAGCAGGCAAGATAGACAAAATTCATACAGAAAATGAACAGAATTAAAAAAACTCCTCAGTAAAAAGCAACGCCAAAATATCAGAAAGAAATGTTTGTTTTTAGGCAATCCAAAAACTGTCAATAAATAAATTATTTTATCTTGTCATTGAAAGTCTGTCTTCAAAACCACACTAGTTTTTTATAGCAAACACATCAACACATCTGATAAGGTCTCTAATGAGCCCAGTAATTATTTTCAAAATGTTTATTTTCCACAGTAAAGATAAATAATCCTAACTCTGAGTACACATGCCAGGAAATCTAGCGATTACCAGTCACTTTTATTTTTAAGCAGTTCTAAGTGTTTGGACTTGTAAGCTTTCAATTACATGTGGTCGATAAATCAGCATTCACTTTTTTAAGCGTTCATTGATTTAATATAGACCTCTTAAATGTTAGGAGCATTTACACAAAGCTACAACAGTTACATGCTTATATAGCCTCATATATACCCCTGACGTGCTAATAGCCACATAATGCTGGCTAAAAACAGATACTAAAGACCAGAAATTTCTCCCTCCAGGCTATAACAGTTAGAAATGGCAGACAGCATATGACCATTGGCAGAGTGGCTATCATATGCAAGAACGACCTTGACATCACTTCCTACCTACTTACTCTCCCCACTTTTTCAGTGCTGAAATAATTCTCTCTCTCTTCTACAAATCGACAAACACAAGAGCATATGTATTATTGCCATTTATTTTCCTCCTAGAAACAACATCTAATTACTAGAAAAAATTCTGTACTGGATCTCTCAAAATATCAACATGGAAAGCATCATGATAGCTGACAAGACTACCTACTTATCAACTCTGACTCTCCCACACTCTCCATCAGTCTATTTGGTTTTACACAAATTATCACAACTGCTACTCAAATAAACAAATGCAGTAATTATATGCTACATTAAACAAAATTAACCCTGCTGGCTGTCTAGCCAGTACTATCAATGACCATCTACCAATCTTTTCTCTAAGACAATCTAATCATGCACATAAACACATACTTTAATAAAATGCATACACTCTCCTCCTTCAATAATAGCACCTTCATTAGCTACCGCAACAAAGACAAAAGGGATATTCTAACATACTTATTTCTAGATGACACCATACCTCACTTTAACAACACATTCCCTAACATACTGAATGAACTGGCTTCCATCAGATAAAACTGAATCAAATCCAGCCCTGTCCCATGGCTCAAACAGAAACCAGGCAACTCGTGCTTCAGAGTTAAGGTTTTGAAAGCAATTTTAGAGAGCTTAATAATCTTTCTAAACTAAAACTCAGATCAGATACATTTCCAAAATCCAAACCTTCCACCAACAGAACCAGAAGCTTTTCTGGGACACAACTTCACCCAGGCCAAACTACATATCTTTCACCAACTATCAACAATAACTCGGTCCCTATAGTTGCCCAATTCAATATACATTTCTTACATTTTGTCCTCTCCCTACTTAGCAATAAACTAGCCATCAGCATCACTGTCCTGAACAGTACTAATCACCACCTAAGTCCTTTCTCCCTCCAACCAATATCTACCTGTTCTATCAAAAAACACATCATAAAACTACAAAATTCTGCACCAGCTGCTGACAAACTGCTACCTGAACACCTCAAAATTGCTGCAGATGAAATTACATACCCTGTATCTATACTCAATAATGAATCAATTACAGAAAGCTATGTCCCTGCCATCTGGAAAAAATCCCACATCATACTGCTACATAAAGGGGAAGCATCCACTGACCTCTCCAGTTACTGGCCTATAACCATTGTAACTTCACTCTCCAACATACTACACAAATGCATTCATTCCCAACTCTTTCCCATCTTCACAATAACAATCTCCTCTCCACCATTCAACATGGTTTCTGACCTCACCACAGCACCACTACTACTCTACTCAGTTTTGCCAAAATCATAAACTCTAATAGAAGCATCAGCAACCTAGTATACTCTCTCTTTTTAGACATGTAAAAAGCACAGAGTTACTGCTTGTCTTAATACTGCCTGCAAACTAATGCTTAAAATGTTTACTTTTTCCCTGTTCATTGTAATTGTTTATTTGATGTGGAGCTTTTCTCCTCAGGTCACCACTGAAAATTGGACTTGTATCCAATTGGCTTTTCTGGAAACAAAAGATAATAACTAAATAAATAAATATTTCATCCTAAAGTATTGTTCTGTTTTCCAGTTACAGTCATAGCATAAACACTGCCTGTATCATCTTAGTCTCATATATGCATCCTTTATATCCATGCCTTTTTCATGATTAGTCTTAACTTTCTATGGACTGAGAGGATACTTTAATACACAAGAACATTTATTATTAGTATTATTATTTATTATTAATTAGCCACTTTATGCTACTAAGTCATCATGGATTCCTTTAGCTCATCATTCACAGTCCAGGCAGGTAAGACATCCAAATATCCCTTCTAACTAATAACCAGATTGCCCTTCTATTATGAGAATTATTTCCACATAGTACACTTAATTCCATTTACAAGTTACAAAACTGACAATGCCATATCCAAACCTTGTACATCATTATCATGTCCCTGGCTGGTGTTATGTTTTAAGAGATAATGTCCATTTTCATTTTATAACCTGTTAGTTTATACATAACATTAAATGGTGACTTGCATTGCTTTGGCAACCAGCAACACCATCTCTCACTTTGCACTTCATTTTCCTGTGACAGTGCAGTATATTATGCAATACTATCATGTGGTTCCCGCTCTTGTAACTTATTGCAATGGGTGCAGAAGAAACCATCTTTTACATTTATATTGCCAAACTATTTCAGGTATCAGGTCCTAGTCAAAAAGACCCCAGTACCTCAAAAAATAATCATCATAATAATAATAATAATAATAATAATAATACCAATAAATATTCCATCTGCAAGTCTTCCTGTTGACAATATTGCTAAGACCCCTACTGGACAAGAAATACAGCTACTATAGATGAGAGCAAGACTTTTCTTCTTTATTTATAATTTTATTTTTACAGTGAGAAAATGCTTCAGCCCCATTTTTCTTTAAAGAAGTGTGCTGCTACACTGTTTCACAATACCTCTCAACTGTACAGATTTTCGCAAATATCCAGATTTTTGGCTCATGTATTTGGTCTTTTCTTCATAAAATTTGTCTTTTTCTGGCAAATCATTGAAGACTGAAGTCACTAAATCATAATATGCATTTGAGTTTCAGACTTCATATCCTTCAGAAAATGCATGCTAACACAAATTGTGTTATTCTAGCAACTTTCTAACTTTATAATAGCAATATTTAAAATCTATCCCAATTTTGGGCCTTTGTTCCAGCATTATTTTAGACTTCATCCAGATGTCTTGTGCTAAGAGTTTGAGAGGTATGTATTCCACTCACTAACCCATCATCAATGGTATGACCCTCTGTCATTTAGATATCTTTATGGTTTCTGTGGCTCAGTAAATCTGGTATTATTTTGCAGGGTAATGCATTTTAAACAAATGTGCTTATGCCAGTTTAAACAATAGCACTGTTACCCTACACATTTGCATTGTTGGCAGAAACTGTTTCATCTTTCTTTTTGTGGCTATGGTTTTACTTTATTCACAGATTACACAGATTTCATCACTATGTAAGCCATTCCACAGATACAACAAAAGTCCAACATCTTCTCCTACAGTGAGTAGCTGTAAAGTCTAGTAATAACATGTCTAATATGCTTTTTATCTCACTCTACCAGGACTGAAAAACTCAAACTGAAGTCTTGATCTCTTCCTCTTTCTGTCTGAACAACAGAGAATGTTCCTTGCTAGAAACTTTGCAGTCTAGTGTTTCAAGTCATTCCAGTGCACCAATAAACCTCAGTGTTTTCCTCCAAACTTTGTCTTCCATCTCAGTTACACTTTCCACCAGGACCTCTGCTGTTGCTTTTAGTATAACAAGTTGGTCCTTCATTTCCTTGCAGTTATTCTGGAGAGTTTTGAATCAATGCCCAAGTGCCAAACTAGAACCCCATTGATTTCTCAGTCTATTTCTGAAGTCTTTTCTGTGAACCCTTCTAAATTATGGTTCATTTATACAATTTTTTATAGATTATGTCAAATGAGACTTTTCTTTCAGCTTGCTCCACTGTAATTGCAACCCACTCTTGCATCACCAGCTGGTGTCATGTCAAGCTGAACAGTTCCTTTATCATCTTGGTTTAACTCATTTTTCTATTACTTTACTGCTTTGTGTGTTCAGTTGGAATTAGCTTTATCCACATTCTAAATAGTTAATGAAGGTTTATTTGTTTATTAGGCCCATTTAATCACTTGATTCACTGCATTAAAGCACATTCCATTACAATTTAGCTGACATTATTAAATCCCCTGTGACATCCCCTATACTACTGATGGACAGATGCAGCTACTAAATGGTTCAGCCCATGCATGGGTCCCCCCACATTATCTATGATATGATCCCAGTTATTCTCACTAGGGGTAGTATATAATTCTTAACCATGGTAAAAATTCTGTACCCATGAACTACCACATAGGCGGTAGTCTACTTAACACTGAAAGTGTAATTAGAGACCTTGGGACACAGGTGGACAGTAGTCTCTAGTTTGATAATCACATCACGACAGTAGTCAGGAAATCCTTCTATGTGGCACACCTCATCACAAAAGGTTTCTCATCTAGAAAAAAAGAGGTCATTGTTCCCCTCTACTCATCACTCATTAGACCCATTATAGAGTACAACGCCCCTTTTGGTATGTACCTCACAAGACATCTACAACAACTGGAAAGGCTGCAGAAATACCTCACAAAGAGGATTACTGGCCTCAAACAGATGCCCTATGCAGACCGTCTCAAAAAACTCCAGCTTTACTCCGTCGCATATCGCCTACTCAGAGGTGATCTCTGCCTAAGATAGAAAGCTATGTCAAACCCAGAGCTGTTGGACATGCTCCACTTAAAGAAATCCCAGTCCCTCTGAGCTACACATTCTAGGGACCTAAACCTTGTCACCACAATAAACAGAACATGCCGGAGGGATAGATTCCTGTCCCAGAGACTTCCCATACTCTGGAATAAACTACCTATCTATATCAAACAAAGCTCCTCATTAGCACTCTTCAAGAAAAATCTTGATGACTGGATGGGAAATTGGAAATTCACCCCGGGGATCACCTCTGTGGCTCTTCTCGACAGTGGCACAGGAACATAATTTTCTTGGGTGGCAAAAGCCAGGGAACCTTTTTGGCTGGGCTTGTATAGGCCCCAGGGCCAATAGCCTAGTACCTACCTATGAACTTATGAACCTATAAAATGTTACCCTTTGCCTGCAATTATTTGTTCTGCAGTGCAGCAAAATATGACATTTGTATATTCAAAATGAAACTTTTAATCACAATTACAAGTTTTAGACTTATAAAATACATATCATTGTTTCAAAGACAATGGCCAAATCACACATCTCCACATAGGTTTCTGTATTTCTTACATACATCTGATTCACATCTTAGTTCCTGTGTCCTTAATGCAAACAACTGTATTCATATCTTGCTATAACCTGTTTACTTTGAAAATGCTTGTGTGACTCTGACTATTGCTGCTATGTCTGTGATTCAGAAGCATGTGTATAACAATCACACTGAGGCTACAGCAGGTACTGCTTGTGGCACAACCTGGCCTGAAACCATTTACCATTTAACTAGCTAGAATATCACAGCCAAAGCCACAACCTGTCCAAGGAAATCGCAGACCCAATGGAGAGGGAATGAGTCCTGCAATCATAGCCATGAATGATGTGACAAGAAGTAGTGAACACATAGAAGGTAAGTGTCCAAGGTCATTCTTATGCGTTACATAGAAACTCTACGAGGAAGCCTGCAAGCCACAGTTAAGGGTCTATATTAATGTAATATATTTTTTACTTTAAATTGAGTGGGAATACGTGTATAAGAAAGTAAGAATGGGGACAGAAAACAGAGGTATATGCATAAGGAGGCAGGGGAGGTAAGAATGAGAGTGGGAGGAGATGGAAGGATGTACTTTCTTTTGGGACAGGTACCATTTTTTTTCCTTTTTGATAAGAAAATATGGTGAGGGATGGAAGGACTGGGAAAGGAATGGAAAGAGAGTGAGATTCAGAAGCAGGAGCACAAATATAAAATCACAGTAAAGACTGATAGGAGTGGTGTTGATACACTTAGATGGGGGATGCCACTAAAATTATAGACATAACAAAGAGACAAAATCCATGGTGGGGAGGAGTGAATGGACATTATACTGAGGAAGGAGGTGACACACAAGAAAGGTGAGCACCAGGATGAGTGCTTAGGATAAACCTAGGGAGAAGTCAGTAATGACCCTGACCCCCCCCCCCCCCTCCACACTGACCGTCATCTGAATTGGTAAAGGCACAAGTAGGCAGCTGTGGGACTCTTGAATATATACAAGTAGAGAATGCAGCCTTCCAGCTGAAAGTCTAACTACTCCATTACTACCGCTTCCAGCTTTTGCTACATGGCAAACAGTGCACCTCTGACAGTATCACCAGAGAGATAAATAGCATTCCCCTCCACTGAGCAATCACCAGAAGACCACAGGTGAAACAACTTTGCTGCCCTCACTAGATTGTTGAAATAATGCTGTTGTTATATAAAACTGTGCTTATGATCAGTTCTGATGAAGGGTGAATGGTCAATGCTGCCAAAAGTCAGACAACCTGCCTGGCACAGTAGCAGAGGATGACTGGAGGTGGTTTGCCAAATGAACTACAACTAATATCAGCAAAGGAGTTCCCAATATCTCTGCATAAGGGTTTAGACTGTTTGGTAATCCATGATGAAGTGACAGATATCAGCACAGAGATGAACAGGCCACCATGCGCATCTGCTGGTGATACCCCATATAGGCATGCTGTAACATGAATGAGTATCTGCCATAGTAATGCAGTGTGTGAGTTAGTAGAACTTATTAACTTGGCAACCTCATTTTTCTGGAACATCTGTTCTTCAGGTTCAGACACCACTAGCACAAGGTATGTTACCGATTATTTTATTGTTCCACACTATTACATAGCAGTTCTTTATTCAAAGAGCAGCAGATACTGCTAAAGGGATATTACTTAGTTTGGGTATTTGTTTTTGTGTTTTCAGAGGTACTGTATTATCAGGGTCTTCTACCTCTGATATATATGGCTGTGTGATGTCAGGGAACTGACTGGTTCTTTTGAAAATGGCAACCAGATACCAGCATGATCAGCATCACAAAGTAAGTGGTAAAAATGGGCAATATGATAGCCATATCTTCATACCATCCCATGGACACAGTTTCTGTATTTTTGCAACCCACCTTTCAAATCTTGGATGAGACACATGGAGAGGGAGATGCAGACAGGTCTGCCGTGGGAGGGGAAGCTGTCCCTTGCAGCACTATCACTATAATTTGCTATAAGTCCAATTTGAGCCAGGTGTCTCTGGCCACTACCAAGCATTTGTACAGGGCCATAATACAAAAATAGACGAAATCTAACACAGGCATTATTGATATGGTTGGGTAGTATGTTGTCTGTATGATGACCTGAGAGAGAGTGCATAGGCCCATATTTCACAGCTGGTACCTACTGTGGTATGGACAAAGAAAATAATAATTCGGGAAATGGATTGTGCTATTAACTTAGAACTTCTCAAAATAATTTCAAACTTAAGGATCAATAGAGCAAATGTGGATGTGTCTTTCCAAAATCTGGACAGTTAGCAGTTATGCATGGGCCATATGTGCAACATCGTGGACATGTTTCATAGGGAGTTTGTCCAAAGTAAGTGTCCCTTGAGGTCATGCATTACAACCAATGCACTTCATAAGGGCATTCCACCTCCATCTCCAGCAGGGAGGGCCACTGATGGGGGGTGCAGGGACAGAAACACTTAGTGCCACAATCCCCACTCTGCCATCTAGGGTTGAGGGAAGTGTACTGTAATGTGGAAGTACATGTGGGACAAAGTGTTTATGCTGAGCTCAGCCTAAACCTGAGCCAGTGTTTGGATTCAAGTAATATTCTGTCATTTAAGAGTGGTGTTGATCATGCCTGTGACCAGGAGAGAGCACCACTGTAGATGGCGTCTTGCATGGTCAGTGCATACATCTCCTGTGTGTGCCGTTGATCTGTCTACCAGAATTTGGCACAGTGCAGCAACACAGCAACATCGTCTGGGGCTCTTCCTGAGTGCACACACACATACACACACACACACACACACACACACACACACACACACACACACACACACACACGAGTCTGAAATCTGCCACACACTCATACAGCACTGGAGACAGAAATCCCTCTGTGGCCATTTTGCATGTGTCCTAACTCTGTCAGACATGTCTCTTTCATTCTGTCTCATTCACACACACACACACACACACACACACACACACACACGCACACACACGCACACACACACACACACACACACACACACACACACACACACACACACACGCACACACACACACACACACACACACACACACACACACACACACACACACACACACACACACACCAATGCTCATTGTTGACAATTTCCTCTGTTGTCTTCCCCACCTATACATTTGATGATAATTGTTCTCTGCCCTTAGTTCTCTGTTACTTGGGTGGCCTATATCTGATGCACAGTTTGGACAGTCTATGTATGGTGTAGCATAGACTGGGTGTGCATTAAAAATATTATTCTGTATAATGGTATAGTCTTGCCTGTAGTTATGAACTGTCTGTAATAGTCCTCTTCTATAGCTGGGTCATCCACTGGTTCCTCATCTGGCACCTTCTCTGCTGCTGAGTCTGGAACTTCCACCTGCTGAATGCCTCAGCCCTGCAGAAGATCTAACACTGCAAAGGCTACAGAGATTTTACTGCATGTTGTAGGGTCATACAGCAATGCACCCCCAGTTACATACAACCAATGGAAGTGGGCCTTCTGCAGGCCATACATACATTTGACAAAGATCTAGGTCTGTGACAGGACAGAGCTATACCCATTCTCTGCAATGGTCTGGGGAAAAGAAAGAGGCAATAAAAGTTGCCATGGACAAACAACTCACAGTCACTCAAGGAACAAAAGGTAAACATTTTACATGGCTCCCCTAATTAACATTTAAGCAAAATCATTGATACTATACAAAGGAGTCATGTTTATTGCATGTTACCCTGGCAATTTGATAGTATGACTGATCTCATAATGCTTCAGAATGCTGTTCAAAACCAAAGTAATTTAAGCAAACTGGGTAATTTTATACATATCAGTTATCCTGTTGTTGCAACTTTTTTTAAAGCATATCTAAAAAACATTTATGGGATATTTAATTCTAAACTTATGTCTAATTATAAAAATTGAGTATGTGATGAAAATATGTATGTAATAAATTTACAGAGAAATGATGATATAATCATTAAAACAGATGAGTAGGGAAGGAAGAATTCAACAATCATGAATTGTGATCAGAGGCAATTATACAAAAATAAATCTGAATATACTGTAGTGCATTAATTCATATGCATTTCTGGAATCTAAGCACACATAATTATAATCAAAGTTAAGACTTCAATATACATGTGAATAATGATATAAATCATGAGATCCCTAAATATTACCGTGAAGAACATCCAATAATATCTACATTTTATTTGCTATCTAACTACGTAAGGCTTCTAAATTCCAGCAAGTCGACTAATAGTTGTGAGAAGTTACTATTTCTATGTTTTTCCTTAATTTTTTAATGGATTATTTAATATTAAAGAGAATGATTTTTTTGTCTTTATATATATATATATATATATATATATATATATATATATATAATATGTGAAATTAGATTATTAATACTTGAAAATAATCTTAGGGATTCAATAAACTCTGTATAGGCTTAGGGCGAAGCCTTCAGGGAATTGGGATTTTGAGCATCAAGGGTACATAGACTGCATTACAAAGACAGTAGTCTGGGGAAGTGTGTGTATTATAAAGGGCCACAGACAGGAATGGTAGGAATGAAGAATGGGTAATAGGACAAGTGAAACATGGTAATGTACACCACATAAAGGGATGTAAATTTATGTATTGTACATTTAATGAGTACTACTTGAACTTGAGAAGTACTTCTGCACATCGGCTATGGTAGAAATAGGTATTCAAAATGTAGTTTATATTGCAAATGCTGTGTCAGAAATGTTATGACATGAAGGACTATTGGTACTGCTTTCCTGTCTGAGCTAAGTGATTCTTCTTTGAGAAAATAATAATAATAGTTCTGTTGGTTTGCCTTTCTCCACACAAACATGCTAAGTAGAGAGCTGTAGCAGTTAACACTTTGGACAGTACCGAGTGCAAGAAAAACACCTGCTGCCTAGCTGTCTCTTTGGCAGCAGATATAACAGATGTGATTTTTTTTAACACAAATGATACAGGGTTCAAATCCATCCCAGTCTAATTTTTTGTGGTATGTATTTAGGATGGCATTAAATGATTAACTGTGATAATTTCTGCAAATGTAAGAGGGAATGACCACATTGAAGTACTGTATAAAAATAAACACCACTCAGTTTAATTATGCCAGCAGTATACACATGGATTGGCATTTTTATACATTCATCAGTCTAAATAAATATGATAGGAAATATTTAATATTAATTCCAGTATACATAATGTAATTATATATTATATGTGTTTAAGACTATCATTGTAGAATGAAGCCCATCTCGGGGTAAAAATGACACTTGTTAGTACAGAAACATAATTGTCAATATACCCTCAGTCACACATATAATTTATATGATATCCATGCCATACATATTCATTTTTATGTATAATTATATTTATATTGTTAGATTTAATATAAATTACAGTGGGACAGCATTAATAAAAGTTGGATTTTGCTGGATTAGAACCCTGGCTCACCTGTGTTGTGGCCATGAACCATACCATTTCCTACAGGGAAGGCTGGGCAACATGAGTATTTTTTACACTCATTACTATGTGTGATTGCTGACTGCTGTCCAAAGCTACTTAGCATGTTTGCACAATGTAAGACAATACATGTTACAATGTATCATTTTAGAAACTGAGAAGTCTGCAGGTGTTATAAAAGCATGCTAAGCACTGTGCAATGCCAAGTGGTGTGTTTGCACGATGGCAAGCACAAGGTGTATTAATCTATCTTTTGGAAATTGACAATGTCTGCTTATTGTCTGCAGGTGCTGAGGAAGCATGCTGATTGCCCCACAACCACTTAGTGTGTTTGCATGATGGAAGGCAAACAATGTAACAATGTATCTTTTCTGAAATTGATAATGTATGCTTGTTAGTCTAGGGCATTATGCCATGTTTCCACTGAGGTGAGCAATGCACAAATGAGACAGGAAAAGCTCAATTAGTATTATTCTTGTAAAATGTGTATCTTATTTTTCATCACTAAAAGATAAATGTAGGACTTAAACCATGATCTACATATCCTATGTGCTTCATCGTGTTTACCAGGTGTGCTGCACACACACTTGATTCACCGCTGCAATTTTTGCTGTCCTTATCATAGCATCAACTTCCATTAATTTTAATTTATCCATTTCACAATGTTTGTGCTAATCTGCTCATCTCACAAACACTATTTTTTTTTAAAAAAGGAAGCATAAACAACATTACAAAATACATTGCAACACACCTTACAGATTTCTTTGAAATGTAACTATCATACTAATAAACTTATCAAACACACTAGGAGTGTCTTATCTCTCTTTGCCACAGAAATAACTTTGCAGCAGCAAAGAAAATCATTGTGCATACAAATAACTCCCGTTTCCTCCACAGTATTAATAACACATATACACTTGTACACTCTCATTTGTTTGTACATGCGTTGCTTACAGATTTATTGCAATGAGTGATCACACAGCCAGTTATGAGTATTGTTTGCATCAATGCAGCTCTTTCTCTTTGAATTGTGTTCATTCCTCTCTTATCTGTGCCATACTCTCAGACTTGCTATATATAGGACATTTTGTATCATTGTCCTTTAAATGTATGGTAAAATGACATGACAGTGAAAAGGAGTTTTCAGCAAGGTCAGGAGACTTTTGCTATTTGTGAACAAAATGAGAATTGTGTGCTATTCACTTCCATTTAAAAGCTTGCTACAGTTATCTTTACACTTTGAAAGTGTATCCAGGGTGACACACCCAATGCAGGTAAGGTAGTCTGAATTGCTGTTGTGTCTTCCATCTCTCTCACACTAATCATTCACAGTTGCAATCCTTTAGCAACTAACACTGAGGTAGCGCTTACACTATGTTTATACCTGCAACAAAAGTTTGTGATTCAGCAATTGTAATGAGTTCACACTTCATTTGCATTTTCACCATCCTCAGGGGCTATAATCTACACTATAAAAAGGTAAACATGTAGCTAGGAAATTTGAAGGTAAGGATACTTGTATATCTGGAAAACAGAGAAGATTGCTATTCCTTTTGATTCAACTGCAGAGAAGGCTTATGATCATGCTAAGGTATGCTTGTATTCTTGCAATACATTCTACATTTGTAATATGTTTCAAAGAGATTTTTTTTATACATGCATTAGAATTTGGAACTTTTATCTGTATGCACTTCTTACTCACTGTTGGCATAGGCATTTTGGGCAGACATTTTTTTTCTTAGAAAAACAGACCATTAACTTCCATCACAAGTGTTATCGTTAAAGTTGGTTATCTTACAATTATGTTATGTTATTTCAGGTAAATGCATTATACAATATTGCCAATGACACAGGGGTGTTATGCTTCTAAGATGGCCCATAGACACCTCCAGGTGAGTTATGGGTGCAGTGAGAAGTAACTGGCAATCATATAAAATTGGCTTTTCTGTTGAAAATGTGTACACATATTGTGAGAATAGTTTTGAAAGCATATATAATAATTGAATTATGTGGTATTTCTTGGTTTGTACAAACTTTCATTTGCCTGTTTTTTAGGGGTAGGGGAACCAAGTACTATTTGTGTGTTGCTACAACAAAGTTTGTGTTTAAAAGGGTTTTCTCTTGAAATTGTGTAGCCATTCTGTTATTTCCATGCTAAACAATACATTACTAAAGTGGTATTCCTTTTTTGGACCAAACATTGTTTTGGCTTGTATCACATTGTTGGACTTATTTTTTGTCTAATACCTCTTTGTCAAGCTTAATTTGTCGAATCCACTTTTTGTTGAATGATCATTTTAGCAAATATTTTCCTAGGAAAAAAATATGCAGTGGGCCATGATTGGCAATTCGCCCTTTTCACCACTGTAGTGTGATCTCAGAGTTAGTATATTTATTTAAAGAGAGGGGCCCCACCCCCACTCGAGTGGGTTTTAAATTTTGTACTTTTTTACGACAATCGGTAGTTGAACTACTGATTCTTTTCACTTGGAAAATATTCACCAAAATGATTGCTCAACAAAAAGGGGGTTCAACAAAGTGAGTAAGATGAAGAGGTACTTGATAGATAGTAAGTTTGATGATGTAATATAGACCCACATTGGTTTGCATGTGTGTGTGTGTGTGTGTGTGTGATATGGCACAACCATATAACCTTCAATTTTAGTAAATAAAATGTGTGTCTCCTGTGCTTAATGTTGAAAATATATATGTGTATATTAGCAGGAATTGAATTATGAGATATTTATGTGTTGTATCCTTCTCTGTTTTATGTACCATAGGATTATGTCACCCAAATGTACAAATCCAACAAATCCCCATTTAGTGACCCTGAAAACTATGTCATAGTGCAGGCGTTCAAGTGCTATAATGACTTTCTGCTTGACAGAGGACATGTGGATATGGCTGACAGAATGCAGATTTGGAACCAGATAGTCAATGATGTAAATGATGTAGGGGAGTGCGCCAGGATTTATGATCAGGTGCGTCATAGGGCCACTGATATGGTTTCTTCAGCCCAGAAGAGAGCAGCTGCAACTGCCCATGAAGAGCTGACTACAGGAGGGGGGCAGAGCCACAGCTGAGACAAAAAGAAGGGTTCCTGTCCACTGTCAGAGATCCAGAAGGCTCAGTGGAAACTGCAAACCAACATGTGATTGATGGCGCTGGTGTTTCTGGGAGGACAAGTATGTGCCGGAAGGAAGTTATAAGTAAGCTTACAAATGTCAAGGTGTAGGATTTCATTGTCTAGTAAAATTTAAAAAAATTTAACTAATGCTTTATTTATTTATTTATTTATTTTTTTTGGATGAACGTATCTAAACTTAAGATACTTAAAGAAACATTTTTGTTCATTACATATGGGCTTTGGATGGACATGTCAGCCAATTTTCAGTTTTATTGTTAACATACATATAGGTAAAAATTCAACCCCTGGAAGTTTTAGAACTTTATTGGCAGTTACGTACCAATGCATGTTCATATCCACGGTTAAAGGAAATATGTTCCATTATATGTATTTTGAAGTTGAAGAGTTTAACTAGGTAAATTGTTTTACCAGGAGACACATATATAAGCTCATATTGAATATACGTACTAGCACATCCACTTATATATATATTTAGTAACATTCATTTAATATATATTTATTTTATATAACTAGTACTCAGTACATATCCACATGAGTTGTTCCAATGCTTTTTAATAATTTAAATTTTTTTAAAAATTTTAAAATGATCATTTAGTTATACACATAGCATTTTAGGTCTTATATCGTTTTAAAATTGATGTATGTATGTATAGATGACAACACAATACCAGCATACATACACATTCACTAATATCTATTCAATGTAACTAGTACTATATATACACACACTTACATAAATGTTTTATTTTTTGAAAACTTATAAAAAACGACTATTTAATTATACACACTGTATTTTAGGCTTCAGTTTATTCTGTAAAAATTAATGCATGTATGTATAGATGACTGCATAATTTATATACATATATTTTTTACTTTTATCTTTAGTACAACTGCATATAATTGATGCTATTAATTATCCTATCAGCATGACTAGTTGTGCAAACGTGATTATGAGTGCAAGATATTTACTGCAGAGGTTTGTAGTTGTTTTTATCTGAAGAAGTCCCATACCTACGTGGGATAAAAAGCACTTTATTTAAATAAATCTTTTTTACACTGTGGCAAAGTCTTATTTGGTGGTTGAGACGCAGCCTTCAGCCGGTTGTGCAGTTTCCTAATTTGTACTTGTCTTTTATGATATAAGGTGTAGGATTTCATTTTCTAGTAAAATTTAGAAAAATTTAACTAATGCTTTATTTATTTTTTTTTTTGGGATGAACGTATCTAAACTTAAGATACTTAAAGAAACATTTTTGTTCATTACATATGGGCTTTGGATGGACATGTCTGCCAATTTTCACTTAAAATTATTGTTAACAGACATATAGGTAAAAATTGTATATTCACTGTCCCCCTGTGTTATTACAATTGTGACGATTGTATCTTAACTTTGCTTCATTTCTTCCAGGACCATCCTCCCTACAAAGTGTGGAGCCATCTGCACATGGTACTGCAAACATTTTTATTTAATTATTGATGACAATTTGTCAGATATATGCATTTATCTGTATGAGTGAGGTAGGTGTAACGAGTGTTGTGCATATTGCTGTACTATCTACGATAGTGTGACCAGGGTTACTTTATCACATAAATTGTTTTAAATATTTTGTTACGGTATTAATTTTTAGCATGTATTTGTTTCTTCTTATCACAGGTGATCCTGGCAGTAGAAGCACAGGACTATTACCACCTGATGTCAAAGTATTGGCAGACTCTGATGATGATGATGACCAAACACAGCCACAGTTGGTGGGGTGTAGCAGTTGAATCTGACACTAAAGTTGGTATTCAGCCATTCCCTGTATTTCCCTCATCAGTAGGCCTATGCATACCTATTCCACTGAGCCCTCAGATATTGGACCAGTGGAGGGTAACACACTTGATCAAGGTAGTGTGATTACTGTGGCTTCAGTGCCAGTTGACACCAGCTGTAGCCAAAATGTGGGCAAGGTGGCACAAAGGAAGGTTGTTGGTGTGCTTGAAGGAGGAAAGCAGCCTGCACTCCCCTCATCATGTTGTGTCTTTATGTGCTATTTGACATATGTTTAGGCAATCATGTCGGTACATTCCACTAGGGCCTCTGAGGACATGCTTAGGGTTGTATATGTGGCACATGCTGACATACATGACTGCCACTACTGTGTGGCCAATTCAATGGCTAAGATGAATGACACACTGGAACAGGCAATGCCTGTGATGGAATGTCTGCAGGGAGGGAGACAGCATCCACTTAGGCATAGTTCAGCAACATTATCTGATGTTAGCCAATGTGGCTTTGCCACATCACGCTCCTGTAGTGTCACTAGTTCCACTGCTCTATCAGTTATTGAGGTGTCCATACCTGGACATGGTAGGCCATCGGGTTGTGGTCTTTGGCATAATCATGAGGAGAGTTTATCCAGCAGATATCAGTCATGTTCAGGTAACAGCAGCAAATCTAACCATGGGCATGGACATGCTAATGCAACTTCTGCAAGAACCAGTTTTTGTGGTCAGAGACAATGACAATGAGCTGTTACCTCTATCGTGCATGGCTCACACTTGCCTGCCATACCAGGATGTAGAGCTAACACAGAGCTTGGCTGTGTTCTTGCAGACATTCAAACACGTTTCAACTTGAGTGCCCATACAGACAAATACACATAACAGTTACATAGGCCATTGGTGAGACTTACAGCTCATTCTGTCTCACTGGCCATTTGATACTTTATCCAAATTTATATCTCCTTGTCTGTCATACTCACACACACTCACTGCCTTTTGTGTCAGCCTTGATCTCCTGCCCCCCCCCAAACAACACCCTGTGCAAATGATGATAACTGTGCAGTACCCTTGATTTTTTGGATTCAGGGATATACAAGTCTTTTGTCTGATGCCCAGGGTTGATAGTAGATTGAGTGCTTATTATATGTGTGTTTGTGATGCTCTTCTTAGAATTGTGCTGCTTTCTTATATGTTTTTGTAATGTGTATATCTTTTATGCATGAGGCCTATTAGTTGATAGTGAACACATCTATTGACATAACTCATTGCTGTCAGAAATAAACCTGGCAGCTAATGGTGTGGAAGCCCTTTCTGTTTATGTACACCCTTTCCTGTTGTCCGGGCAGTGCTTTGATTTCAGTGTGTGTGCAGTATATGGCATCCAATACTTCAAGGAAGTGTTCACAGTTGTAGCTGTGTCCTCAGGCGTATGGGGGAAATGTATGTAGTCACTGGAATGTTGTAGCACACCATTCAGGAACTGATGTAGGATCCTGGATGTTGATGCCTATGACACCCCCAGCATGTCTTCTGTTGGTCTCTGGAAGGTTCCTGTAGCAAATATTCAAAGTGCTACACATACCTAAGTCTCCACAGGCATTAGTTCCCCTCAGTTAGCCTTTCTCTCAGTTGATGTCAGCAGAGGTTGCAGAGTTCCTGTAGTGTGTCTCTATCCATCCTGTAGTGGTCTACAATTTCCACCTCAGACAGACCATGAAAAGTTAAATGGGGTCAAAACACCCTTGTACTTCTTGGCCGAGGTCTATTAGCAGCAGCAACATAGACTTGGGCCTGTTGCACATACACATGTATAAGAGCAACAGTAGCCTCTAACATTCTGTGCAGACTAGCTATAGTCCAATAGGTTTTAGAATTCACAGTAAAAACCTGCACTGAGTCTACACAATTGTTTTATCGCTTGTTGAATAGCTCATCCATCTTGGATAGGTTGATTAGCATACATTTCAACTGATTATGCTGTAATTAGCATGTCATGATGCTTACCTTCTTTGTGCAGCTCTACATGGTGTGTAGAGCCACTTACTGAATACAAAATGGCACACTACCATGTGCTCATCATGCCACAATCCACACATGGTTTTAGAGCACAGTGTAAGCTTTATTGAATATGAACAAAATCTTTATGTTTCAAGTTGACTTATACCACCAAGGTTCAGGGTTAGCTATGGGAACACATAATGTGGTAGCCTGTGACTGGAAACAAAAATTAGTGTTTCCTGCAAGCAATCCATACCTTGAAAATTTTATTTTTTATTTTTTGTAGACAAAATATTTATTTTATGGAGTAAAGCAGAAGAGTAATTACTGTCCTTTAAACTATATATTTCAGGTACTGCTATAGTTATAAAATTTAAGATGAGTATGCCCAATGACTGTACTTATTTTTAGGATTTAGATGTAGTAGTTAGAGATGGATATGTTGACACTTTTATCAATTTGAAATAACTGGTAAGTACTTATTTATATCAAAAAGTATGCATCCTAAATATAATTTTGCAAAGACTGCATGTGGGGAAATGTTTTGACTATCTAAATAACCCACTAATAATGAAGTTTTAGAATGCAATAAAATAAGATGGGAGGTGAACTTTGATTAATAGGCATACTCCTCCACCTCTTAATGCAAGAAATCTGGGCAAAGCCATAAAAAATGTGGGGACAAAGGCCTAAAAACAGAGACTATTTTTAAATATTGCTATTACAAACTTAGTTGAGAGAGTAAAAGGTTTTGCATTAGCATGAATTTTCTGATGGGTATGAAGTCTGAAATTCAAATGTCTGTCATTATTTTCTGAATTCAATCCTCAATAATTAACCAGTGATTTGCCGCAAACCCAACATTTTATGAGGAAGAGACAAAAAGTATAAGGCAAAAATCTGGACATTCTGTGAAAATCTGGACAGCTGAGAGTTATGTTAACAGGTAATGATAATAATTTAATCCAAAGACCTAACTTAAGGGTTAAGAATGAAAGAAAGTCTAAAGCTAAACCTGCCTTTCTTCAGTTATGTGCCCTTATGCTAGAACTGATGGAGATGAATATTGTATGAATCTGGATTTGTATCACTTCACTGAAAACTGTACAAAACAAAACATAAACAAACTGTACAACAGAAGGAAGAAATTGTTGCAACAGAGAGTAAAATCCCATGAGTGGAGTAGCTCCCTGGTCAGCCTCAGTAAGAAGCTGAGATTCCTTATAAGATCCTCCAAAGCTAGCTATGAAAACAAAATTGCCACTGATTCTAAGGACAACCACAAAGCATTCTACAGCTATGTCAAGAATCTCAATGGCAATACCCAGATGTGCTCTGAGTTACAGCACAATGGCACGAAAATCACAGAACCAACTGATATTTCCAACATCCTGGCAGATAGGTTCAGTGCTAACTTTACCCCCCCCCTCCCCCAGCCCCTAAAGGGCTCATATTTATACAGGAAGAATGCAGAGTCCCTGTAATTAATCACAACTATGCAGGTAAAAGCTGCACTCTCTAAAGCCAAAAACACAGCATCCATGAGACCAGACAACATCCCGGGCTGCATTTTACATGAACTTCAGAACAAACTGGCTCCCCACCTAAGCACAATGTTCAAGCATAGCCTGATATCAGGCTTTGTGCCCACTGAATGGCATACAGAAACAGTCATCCCACTCCACAAAGGGAGAGCCATCACTGATCCTGGGAACTATCGCCTTATTAGCCTGACGAGCCTGGTCTGCAAGGCCATGGAACGTATCATCATGAAACTCATAAACAAAAACATCGGTAAAGTCCAAAATCTGGATCCCACCCAGTTCAGGTTTCTGAAAGGCAGATCATGCCTCCTGAACCTGCTTGACTTTTTTGAGGCAGTCACCAAAGCTGTAGACAAGGGTAAGGTGGTTCACACAGCCTATCTTGACCTCGCCAAGGCTTTCAACACCATCCCCCATTCTGGAATTATAGCTAAACTCACTAAACTAGGTATAAATCCCTACATCACAAGATGGGTTGCCAACTGGCTCACTGACAGAACCCACACTGTAAAAGTTGCACACTCCAAATATGACCTCATACCAGTGACAAGTGGAGTATCACAGGGTTCAGTTATGGGACCTCTCCTGTTTGGTATCTAATTCTCTGAAGTACAGGCTAACACAGAAGGCCTCTGGCTAACAAAGTTCATAGATGACTGCAAACTAGGAGCCATAGCTGAGTCCCCAAATGATGTGGAAATCCTAAAGAAGGGCCTTGCTGAGACAGATGCCTGGTGTCAGAGCCATGTCCTCAAGCTCAATGCCAAAAACTGCATTGTCATCCCCTTTGGTAAAATCTCTGTACCCATGAACTACTACATAGACAGCAGTCTACTTAACATCGAATATGTGATAAGAGACCTTGGGACCCAGGTGGACAGTAGTCTGTCCTTTGATATTCACATCATCACAGTAGTCAGGAAGTCCTTCTACATGGCACACCTCATCATAAAAGGGTTCTCTTTCAGGAAAAGAGAAGTAATTCTTCCTCTCTACTCGACACTCATTAGATCCATTATAGAGTACAACGCCACTTTTGGAATGTACTTCACAAGACATCTGCAGCAGCTGGAAAGGCCACAGAAGTACCTCACAAAGAGGATTACTGGCCTCAAACAGATGCCCTACACTGACCATCTCAAAAAACTCCAGCTTTACACCGTAGCATATCACCTACTCCGTTGTGATCTCTGCCTAACATATAAAGCTATGTCAAACCCACAGCTGTTTGACATGCTACACCTTAAGAAATCTCAATCCCTCTGAGCTACACACTCTAGGGACCTAAACCTTATCACCACAATAAGCAGGACATGCTGGAGGGATAGATTCCTGTCCCAAAGACTTCCTATACTCTGGAACAGGCTGCCCATCTATGTCAAGCAAAGTTCTTCATTAGCACTCTTCAAGAAAAATCTTGATGAGTGGATGGGAAATAGGAAATACACCCCGGGGATCACTTCTGTGTCTCTGCTTGACAGTGGCACAGGAAAATAACTTTCTTGGGTGGAGTAAGCCAGGGAACCTTGTTGGCTAGGCTTATGTAGGCCCTTGGGCCAATAGCCTAGTACATACCTATGAACCTATGAACCTATGAAAGACTATTTCACTGACATCTATTTCACTGAGACCAAATCACGTAAAGTTCATTTCACCTAAAACTCATTTCACTGACAACCAGTACTCTAAGGTAAGTCAAAGGTATATGTCCTTTTCCCCACTGTAGTGCAATCCTGGTGTTAGTATATATAGTTATAGAGGGTGTGGGGGAGACAGCCTCCCACATTGGGGTGTGCGGGGATCATAGCCCCCCAACTAGTTGGGTTTTACCAAATAATGTAAAACAAAACCAGACAACAGAAAACCAAATTAAGTGGTGGGCTATGCCCCCCACACCCTCCAATGTGGGGGGCTGTGCCCACCACACCTCCCCTAACTATATATATACTGACACCAGGATCACACTACAGTGGGGGAAAGGACATATACCTTTGACTTGCCTTAGAGTACTACTTTTTAGTGAAATAAGTTTTAGGTGAAATGAACTTTCAGTGAAATGAATTTTAGGTGATTTGGTGTCACTGAAATGGTCTTTCAGGGAAATTATATGAATCCATGAATTCTCTTTTTGTTTTCCTTTTAAATATGATAAGTATAGTAAATGACTACTTAAAATTTATAGAAAAACATTGGACTGTTTTAATGTCCTATGATGGTTTGATTATTAAATTATTTCAGAAAAAAATTAAGTTTGTATTTAAGAACTCAGACACTGTGAAACAGCTGCTATATTATAAAGATCTGCTGAAACATTAGAATAATATTAAAGGAAATAAGGGCATGAAGCATTGTTGTTACTGTACAGAAAGTAAATATATTGCCAATGATTTCTTATTTGTATATCCGATATCAAATGAGAACTATACATTTAAAATTCTTGGCAGCATATGACACAAAATATTTATTTATCTAGATGTGCACAATGTACTGCATTTTATATAGACAAAATTGACAGATAGCTGAAAGAAGGAATTACTGAACATAATTCTGAAATAAAAAGGAAATTGGAAACCAATGCCCTTTGCAAACATTCAGAAAATGGGTGATGAACATGAGTTTAATTTTAGTGCGTGTATATTTCTGATATGAATAAAAGATGGACAGATTTGATTACTTATACAGAACACTGTGAATATTACTGGATTACTAAGCTTAGGGGTGATCCTGTACCAGGCTTCAAAATCTCATATCATTTGAAGCCAGTAGTAAAACTGCAATCAGTCAAGTAGAAGATACTGAAGTCTAATTATCCATGTATTACAGATTTTTATGGTTCAGCGATTTACTGCATTTTATTTAAATTTAAAGTAATATTAACTCATTTTGATTTTCATTTTTTAAATTGAGTCATTGTTTTGTTGTTGTTATTAAAGGAAAATCGTATTTATTGTGAACTCATTTGATCATGCGATTCTTTTAGGTCATGTGATGTTTTACACTTTACCTGACATTAGTTGTATACACTTGTTAAAGCAAGTTTGTGCAAAAAGCTTGAGTGTTCTAATATAAACTGTTTTGTGGTTTCCTAGAGCCCCATTTTTCTGTATTTGATTTCTAATAGTTGTCATTAACAATGACTCCAGGACATACTTGGCATCATCAATAAGATGTCACTGTACAAAATCACTGTGCATGAACTGTAGGTATTAGTCACATGTGTGGAAGATGTGGAAGATCATCGTAGATGGGTTTATGAACGCAACTATGACTTAATGAGAAAAAACTTAAGCAGTTTCTTATAGAAACATACGTTGGCTTGTAATAACTTTCTGAAATTCAAGTTTGGTATCCTGGAAATAGTCCCACATAATGAACAAGGAGGTTCTTGGGAAAGTATATTGGAATATAGAGAATTAGTGTGGCAACTGAGATTAAATGCATCTAATAATTCTGGACTTATGAACAGATTTCTATAATTTCGCCTCTAAAAATCAGAGCAAACAAATTATAAGATTAGATGATTAACTTGTATATTTAATGTACACACAGTTAAGTAATAGATACTTTTTACATTAGTGTACTAACAATATTTATTTAAACTTTATTGACAATGTTTTTATATTGTAAATAATGTTTCATGTTATACATTCATAATGTTGGTATTGTGCCTTTAAACTACCTCATATTAAGATATGTAAAAAATAACGGAAATTCTGCTTACCTCATATTAACTACATGGGATTTCATTTGCTCACATGATTAATTGCTTAAACTATTTAAATGAATTTAAAAATGAAAACAAGGTAAAGATGAAGTCCTAAAATTTGTAAAAGACAAAAGTGTTCAGCCAGTAAACGTGTGGACTGTTACATTTTATTTGATGTGTATGTTTTGTAAAGGTTTCAGCATTGAATTGGATGTTAACAAAAGGTTGGACTACTGTGGAACTTTTTCTTTTTACATTGATGGCTGATAACTTGGTGTATTATTCCTGGTTTCACACTACATGAGCTTTTCTTTCTGGTTTTAAGATGTGGTCATTGCCTTGCTGGCCTGTAGACAAATTGTATGTGCTGAAATAAAAGGGAAATTGAAAACCAATCAGCATTAGCCTGAATGTCCTACATTGGTCTCAAAGCTATGTTTCTAAATGACATTCCAATGTTAAAATTCTTTCCCTTTCTCTGCACTATCCAGTCTGAAACAGGGTGTTCCACAAGGGTCCATTATCGCTTCACTCCTTTTTGGCATATGTCACCAACAAATTTCCTCTGGATCTTCCTCTCCTCCCAAGCTTATTCTGTGCTGATGACATAAAACTGTACTGCACAAATAAATCTCTTACATGTTTACAAAAATAACTTTAGTTTGACTTCCTTCTCCTGATTCACCAGTTAAATAATAACAAACTTGTACTCAGCTCATGTGAAAAAAAAAAACAGGGTGCTTGTGACATACCAAAAACTAAGCAAAATTACCTCTAGACTAAAAGTCACTGACCACAACAATGCCACTACTAAAAATTCTAACTCATTTAAATTCCTTGGACCCTGACTAGATCATTCTCTCAGCTTCTCCATACACTTAGAAAATACTAGAAAGAAAATAAACTCACCAAGTTTCTCGTGTAACAAAATCTCTCCCTGCCTCTTGAAATCCTCCAGAATCACAATAGGAAAGGGCATTTTACTATCTCAACTGGAGTATGGGATACACTTAGTAGCATATGCCTCAAAACTAAATCATGCTCTCATTCAGACACTCATCAATAAACTATGCAGGTTCATTACACACTCACTTAAAGAAGAACATCACTGCAAAACACTATAAAATGCAAAATAGCTTAATCTCAAAGGGCAGATATCCTTCTCAGATTACAACCATTCAAACTACCACAAAACCAAATTTTTTCTCCACTACCTTCCAGAATGGTGAAAGACTCCCCATCTACAACCTTAGAATCACTGACCAATCTATATTCCCATTACAAGTCCTAAAATAAACTCCAGTGCATTAATCACTACTTTTCTGTACTGATTACCAAAATCTGAGAATCCATACCATCCTCACTTAAAGACATATATCATCTTAACCAAACTTTCATTCCCAGCTGAAAATGCACCCCCTGAAAATGGTAAAATGTCAGTGTAATATTTCAAATCACATAACTTAATATAGCTATAAACTCCCACTTACTGACACCATCCCTGATCCCTTTGTTTTAACCCCTCCATATTTAACGTTCTTGTAATGCACTACTAAGGCACTTCAAACTTTAATATCTGTATGATAAGCAAACTCTCCCATCTATATAACCATGCATTAAAAGATATATTCACTTGCCTATAACTGTATATAACAATGCAATGCAGTGAATATTTTGTAAACCTGTTCACTTTTTTCTATGACTCTGCAGAAATTGCAAATATAATGTATATCATTCCTGTATATTTTTAACAATCATTTAATTGTATATATTTTACCTCTTGCAATATATCTCTGAAATTATTTAGTGTTTTCCTGAGCAGAAACTAAAACTGGTAATTTGTAATCAATGCCCTACCGAGTTTCACAAATTTAAATGACATAAATAAATAAATACATAAATAAATAAATAAATAGTCAAATTATACTTTGTACATTACTGTTGATTTGGAAGCTGACATGGATCCCCTTACAGTGAATATACATTTGTCCCTGTTCCACATATAGGTCCTTTATATAAATGTAGATACAATCTATGTCTCAGAGTATCTCAGGAAAATATTTCATAAAAAGCCATCATGTGTGTTGCCTGTCTCCTCCGTGATGCATGGAAAGCACACATGCTCCTCCACATGCAATAGTTTGGCATTGAGGGTCTGGAGAAATATATCCATAGCAGATGCATAGGCTACACCAACCATGTCCACCCCTAGTCAGTAAAATGTCTTTGTAGCAAGTAGTCTCAAAGTCAGACATATCTTGCTGTCTACAGGAATAGGTAATCCACCTATCCCCTCCCCACCCTGGGCTTGCGCATTGACACAAATCAACCATCTACTTTAGGGTGTCTTCATATATATATATATATATATATATATATATATATATATATATATATATATGGTAGTGGTCATCAATTTCTGTGCCAGTTTAGTTTCTTTAAGTCTTTTGGGTTTCTAATACCATGACAGGAATGGGCCCCATTCCTATGTCAGGGTATGATTACAATTCATGAAACTAGTATTGTTTTAGTCTTTGATGTTAGCCAAAACTACTCTTTACAGCACCCATAATGTGCCCATAACTGACTCCTCGTGTAATTCATGTGGCATTATATGAATTTGTAGCATATCTAAATACAACTGTAAATTCTTTGTATGAGACCCATTGCTCCTATTGGAGCTGTCTATCTATCTGTCTTCCGTACTGCTCCCATTTCTATTTGCAAATCCTGACATTTTATGACTATGTCTCTCTGTATGTAAGACACTGTAATAACTGGATGTAGCAATTTTAGTGATCAGTGCTACTTTTGACGTCTTTTTATGGACTACTATATCTGTTTTTCTCACATCTGTTTTCTGGACTATTGGTAATGGGTGATGCCATGTGATAAAAACTTCATATTTCTCTATAATGCTTTGTGGCTCATGTTTACAATGCTTCTCATCTACTTCAGTACTGTAATATTTGCAGAGTCCCCAATGCAACAGTCTTGCCACATTATTACCTTTCAGTACACAAACCCTCTACCATGAGTGTATCACACCCAGCAACAGGATGTGCAACTATTTCCAGTTCAGTTTTACAGAGCGTGCATTCATCTGTTTCTCCTACCTGTTTAATGGACTTTGTAAGGACACATGTACATTGTCACTATTCTGGGCTGTTAATATTAACTGTTAATCTTTTGGTTTAGAAGCACCTCTCCTTAACCAATTCTACATCAAATCCTGATTGATGTGAAGCTGTTCCAGGAGTTTTCTGTACTTGAAACAATATTTATGCCTTTTCCACATTTTTGTCCTTCTCATCCGATCCTTCTCCTTATATTTTTATTTTGTTTTTTTGGCATATTCAGTTGCTGCCTGATTTTTGTCTACTTCTGGTTTGATTTCCATTCCTGCTTGACACTGATATTCTTCTGCCAAACTAAGCAGGGAAGTCATCTTAGATTTTTTTTTCTCTTCGGGTTTTAAAACTTTCACTATGTTTTGATCTGGTAAGATCAGAAGACATGTATGCAGTCCCATGACTGCAGATCTATGCATGTAGGCAGTTTTAAGGAGGTCCATACCTCTTTCAGTACATGGAATGTATAATCATGGTATACACGGATTTTTATATGCCATTTGATAAGCATAAAGTGTTTTTCTTATTTTGCTGTCCAAATTCTTCAGTACCATTTGGGGCCAATCAATCACTCCAAAACTGTAAGTTAGAACAGGAAGAACAAATTGGTTTATAGCTTGGACTTTGTTCCTAGATGTCACGGCTGTTTTCAATATTAGTGTTAGTCCTCTAAAACATTGTTTACATTTGTTCTTGTTTTATTGTCAATCCTTCAATCCTTCATCAATTTCCACTCCTTCCTGCTCAAGTTCCTTTACATTGCAGTCCTATCCCAGACTGACATTTTTGGTGCTGCAGCTTTCCTGCTTTAAATGTTGCTTTTGCACAATTATCAGGACCAAATGACATGAAGTTGTGTTTTCAACTCTTTATCTGATGAACTACACAGATTTAAGTCATCCACAAAAAGAAGATGAGAAGTCTTTACAGTTAGCTGTTTTCTGGTAACCAAATTGTAACCATAGCTTAATCTGTTAAGTAGACAGCTTAATGGGTTAAGATGAAGTCAAAAGAGAATTGGTGACAAAGACTAACCCTGGAATACCTACCTTTGAATTTTTGCCACTTGGACCATTATCATGGCTTAGCTGCAAAGTGGTTTACCACTGTTTCATGGCCACTGTACTGCAATTGATCAATGTAGGGTGTATCATATACATCTGCAAGCACTTCTTTACCCATGAAAGTGGGATGCTGTCAAATGCTTTTCTGTAGTCTATCCATGCCATACTTAGATTCTTCTTTTTAAAATTCTCCGTTATAACTTTATTTACAACAAATGATCCTTTGTTGTATATGACATTCTTTGCCATACTTAGAGTCTTCTTTTTAAAATTCTCCGTTATAACTTTATTTACAACAAATGATCCTTTGTTGTATATGACATTCTTTGCCATACTTAGATTCTTCTTTTTAAATTTCTCCATTATAACTTTATTTACAACAAATGATCCTTTGTTGTATATGACATTCTTTGCCATACTTAGATTCTTCTTTTTAAAATTCTCCGTTATAACTTTATTTACAACAAATGATCCTTTGTTGTATATGACATTCTTTGCCATACTTAGATTCTTCTTTTTAAAATTCTCCGTTATAACTTTATTTACAACAAATGATCCTTTGTTGTATATGACATTCTTTTCTTACCCTTTTGTTCTATTGCTATTATTAACTTTTCTTCTAAATGACTATAAACTCAGTTGGCATCAATTCCAGTATATAGTTTGTACACCGTTGGAAGGTAAGTTACTGGTCTGTAGTTTTTAGGATAGCCTACAGGTTCAGTCTTAAAGAGAGTACTGTTTTTGTTGTTCACAGGTTGGTGTCTGTTCAGGATATGAATATAAGTAGTTTTCACTCAGGGCTAAATCTTCATGTAAAGATGTTAATACTTTTAGTCAAAAGTTAGTACTGTATCTGGGCTTGGGGCTTCCAATTCAGGAGCTTTTCTTAATTTTCTTTCAATTTCTCTGGCCATTACTTCATCCCATTTCATTCTTCTTCTAGCTTTTCCCAGTTAGGGGTCACCACAGTGGATCACCTGTCTGCTCATGATTGGCAGTATAGTTTTAAGGTATCAAGTTGCCAGCCCATTGCCCAACCTTCCACAGAAGGCACACACACACACACACACACACACACACACACACACACACACACACACACAAACACACACACACACACACACACACACACACACACACTCACACACACACACACACACACACTCACTCATGCCTAAGGCCAACTTAGAGTGTTCAATGCACCTACAGCATGTCTTTCGGATGTGGGAGGAATCCGGAGCACCTAGAGGAAACCCACAAGACTACATGGAGTACATGCAGACTCTGCACAGAAGGCACCCCAGCCGAGGATCAAACCGGAAAACCTCTTGTTGTGAGGTGACAACGCTAACTGTTGCATCACACGGCCACCCACTTCATCCCATTTCATATCAAGTACATTTCAACTTCTTATTGTTTCTTTTACTTCTTTCCATTCAGCATCTTTGTTATGTTCCACAGGGTCTTCATAAATATTTCCCTAAAATGTGTCTATTTCTTCCTATTTGCTGGTGTTTCTTCCTTCTGATTTGTTTTCCAAATTCTCTGTGAAACTTTTTTGGGTTATCATTGAATTCCTTGTTTTATACTTTTCCTTTATATTGGGCTGCATATTTTCTAATTTTTTTCTACCTGTGCTGATATCTTTAGTTGATTATTTGCAATAGTCTGTGATGAATCCTGCCTTTAAGCAATTTAAAATCACTAGCATTGTGTTCCCTAAAATGAACAGCTAGTGGGTTCTCACAGTTACCCTTTCTGATGTCCCTGATATGTTCCTGAAAGTGTACTTTAAATTTTCTCATACTGTCACCTATGTAGAACTTGTTACATGGGCAACTTAAAACTTAAAGGCTGTATTTTAGAACAAGTAAGAGTTGATTTGGGTGAAATAATAGTTCCAAAGGAGAAGTTATGACATAAAGAAGCGCTTTTTATTCTGAAATTTGACACCGTGACCTTAACTGGAAGTACTTAATCAATTAAGTTTTGTTAATTGTTTAATTAAAAAAAGTGTATTTATGTGAAGGGGATTGTGTTATTCTGTTTCATACTCCTTGAAGGAGTTATTGTTATTCTGTTTCATACTCCTTGAAGGCTATTTGGCCAAGGTGCTAGAGAGAGGGAATAATAAATTTTTCTTGTGCAAGGGCTGTTGGGTGCTTTTTTCAGTGGTTGCATTGGTTTTATCTGATGGATTTGCTTTAGTGGTTTCTTTACTATCAAGTATGGCCACTGATCCTTTGAATAATGTCCCCAGGATTTTTCGAGAAGAGACTACTGATTCTTCTCAATGTTCTATAGAACAATATGCTTTCCACATAGAGGACCGAACGTATCACAATGCTGAATCAGCAGGTAAATTCTGGGATAAACATTTTGATGAAAGAAATCAATGCATAGAGAACCCGTTTTCATCAGTTGGAGCTAATTCATTGGTTAATTTGTTTAATGAATTCAGGAAATTTGTAAGATGTAGGAATATTTGATTTTTGTTGAGACTAACACACATTTTAATATATTGAGTCTCAGAAGGTACTTGGAATTGGACAATACACCTTGAAGGCTGCATGCTTTTAAGAGCCCCAGTACTCCTTTTGATATGGAGAATGAGGAGGACCGGGCTTTTAAGGATAGGTAGGTTGCCGCAGCCCATAAATGTGCCTCAGAATGGGTCCGAATATTAGTTGAGCATGATGTGGCCAAACAAAGCAAACTGAAAAGTGAGATACAGTCAATGTGTTCCAAACTAACTAACAGACTGTCTTCTTTTAAGTTGGATGCTTTATTGGTGGAAACAAATGAAAACCTTAAGTCCTATGAACAGGACTTAATAGAAAAAAAGAAGGGAAAGCTACATAGAGATCTAAGGGATTGCAGAAGTGGGAAGGCATTCCTTTGGAAAACTAAATTGCATACACAACCAGAGAACCCAAATGGAAATCAGCAGAAGCCATTAACAGTCTAGTTTCCTTTGTCAGAAGAGTTGGGAACCTTAAGTGATGGAAATGGTTATCCTTCCTTACCACCAGGCAAGACCCGGTTGCCCATAATGAGAGGTTTCATAATATGAACAACAGAAATAAGGACTTTTGGAGCAAGAAGAAAAGGAGCAGACCATATCATAGACAACAGGTTAATAATGACGTACAGAACAGATGCCAATATAAAAAAGGTAGATGGCAATAATTATGATAAAGAAACAGCTTTGAAGGACTCTCTTATTGTAAATATTTCAGGTTATGTTTTAACAGATGTTTTAGAGTCTGTTCTTAATCTTGGTTTGAAATTTGTGCCAATGGTACTGCCTTGTCTTCATAACTTAAAGTGTGAAATGTTTAATTTAATTAGGAAGCTACGTTTAATCTTTTTTTTGACACAAAAGAACTAACAGGAAATTTCTAGTGAAAGCTATAATGAAAGTTTTTATTCATGTATTTCTGATGTGTGTAATGATGGCAATGTTTTACTGAATGCACACTGTTTGTTAAATACTTCCAGTATTTTGGACAAAAGTTTGTTTATTAGCCTGTTTTATGGTAATGTTATACAGCAATTCTCTGCAGAATTAAGTTTCTCCATTGAAAGTTTGCTTAATTATTGGAAATCAAGTTCAGATATGCAGTTCAATTTAACTTTTGAACAATGGCAAGCTTTAAAAGATTTAAGTAAAAACACACAATTAATTGTTAAACCTGCAGACAAAGGGAATAGAATTGTTATTATGAATTTTAAGTTATATGCTAACGTGTTATGATCTTTTAAATGATGCTGAGATTTATGAAAGAAGTGATATATCTATGTATGACCAGTCTATTGACTGATATGAATTACTTTTGCAAAAAGGTTATAGATTGGGATATTTTAGTCAGGACTTCTTCTTCTTTCGGCTTTTCCTGGTTAGGGTGGGATATTTTAGTCAGGACGATGTTAGTAAAACTTTCTGTGTTAGGGGATGTGAACTACCACTGTTCTACTGCCTGCCTAAGATTCATAAAAGTTTGGAGAAGCTGCAAGTTAGGCCAATTGTTTCAGCTCAAAAATATTTTTTTACAAAATATAGGTTTATTTTTGCATGAATATTTGCTCCCATTTGTGAAGAAAAATTCAGCATATATCAAGGACACACAAGATTTTTTTGAAAAAAATTCTAATTTGAAGTGGGAACAGGGAGTGTATTGGATAGTATTTTATGTGCAAAGTTTATATACAAATATAGTACATCAATATGGAATGCAAGCATCGAAATATTTTTGGGAGATACCCCATTATCCAATTATGTTATGGAGCGTATTCAGTTTTGTTTAGAGAATAATTTTTTTATGTTAAATAATGAAATATTTTCTCAGAAACAGGGTACTGCCATGGGGTACCATTTGCTCCCATGTATGCAAATTTAATGATGGATCCACAAAATCACAGTGTCAGCCAAACCATTTATTAAAACACAGTCTCTAGTACCTTGGCTTACAACAAGTCTTCAAGGAGTAAATTCAGCTTAAAACACACTCATATAAATACCAGCAGCCCTCCACTAATTAAATACAATTATACAATTATGTAATACGCTTAAATTGTCATTTAACTATCAAAATTAAACTTTTCCAACTACACAAAGTATTAAGCCCCCTAGGGGTCAATGTCATGTATTTCAATATAAATATTGCTTCTTTAAACAACAACTTACTTGTTATATATTCTCTTGATTCACAATATACTTTCTCTAAAACAGTAACTTGCAAGCTACTCACATCACCATTATGTACACATTTAAAATGTTGTGCCAAAAGGCTTTCCAATTTACCAGATCTAATATCTCTAAGATGTTCTTGTAGTCTTGTCTTGAAAGCCCTTTTAGTGTGTCCTATATAAAAAAGTTTGCACCCACATTGAATAGCATATATAACTTCTTCAGTAACACAGTTAAAATGTTCCTTAATTGTAAAAGCTACTCCATTCACGTTAGAAAAAGTCTTCACCACATATTCACAACTGATACACCTTCCAGACTGGAAGGTGCCCAACTCTTGAATAGCTTGTGTTAATACTTCTGTTGTTCTTTTGAACTGAGTATGGACAACAATATCTGTAATATTTCTTCCCCTTTTAAAAGAAAAAAAAACTGGTGGTTTAGTTGTAAAACTCTTTAAGTCCCTGTATTTTCTCAAGAAATCCCAATAATACAGTAACATTTTCTTAATAGAAGGACTTAAAATATTATATGCAGTTACTATGAAAAACCTCTCACTAAACCACCTGTTTTTTCTTATAAAAGGGGAAGGAATATTAAGGACATTTGAAAAGTTTAATTTAAATAGTTTAATGAAAATTTAAGTGTATTACTTAATTGTATAATTGTATTTAATTAGTAGAGGGCTGCTGGTATTTATATGAGTGTGTTTTAAGATGAATTTACTCCTTGAAGGCTTGTTGTAAGCTGAGGAGCTAGAGACTGTGTTTTAATAAATGGTTTGGCTGACATTGGGGTTTTGTGGAGGTATCGTTTCTTCCTTTGTGGTTGAAATTTAATGATGGAGTTTTTTGAATTAGAATATTTGTTTGGTAATACTTTTTTTAAAAAAAAAATATGTTTGTAGATATTTTTGATACACTGATGATTTGATATTTGTTTGTAAAGGGGTTGTAATAAAGTTAATTTATTTGCAGATTTACTGCAGCGAAATAGATTTAAAGTTCAGTGATTCACAGATGGGTGAACAGGTGAAATTTTTTGGGCTTGGATTTATGGGGTATGGAGGATGGTTTTATTAGAAGAAAGATTCGTAGGAAATTTGAAGTGGAGTTACAGTTTTTACATGGGACCAGTTGCCATCCTTCACATCTGAATTTGTCTTTACCATATAGTGATTTTTTATGAACGAATAAACTGTACAATGTCGATAAGGATTTTGAGGAAGAAATATAGCAATCAGCTGAAATGTTCATGCAAAGGGGGTATAATAATGCAGAGTCATGCAAAAATGTTATAAGGGTATAGATCTGTAACAAAAAATATAAGGGTATAGATCTGGTGAAAAGTAGACAAAATATAGGGAATGAATCAAAAGAAGGCTTTTCTTTTTGAAATGGTGAGATCTGATAACAAGGTCCGTAGATGTAGTGAGAATAAGAAAGTATATTTTGTGACTGTTTTTGTTAGTTTGGCTCACATTGTCTAAATATTAGTACAATTTCTTAACTTGCCATGATCAGCTTGTAATGGTACATTTCTTTTTTACTCAAAGAAACCTTTATTAAATTGTTTTCCAAATCTTCAAATAGATTGAACCATAAATAGTGAAACATAAAATAACATATTCAACTAGTCAACTATTTACAAAATAAACTATATACATTTGCCTATGTACACGATCTATAACATCACGTTTCCATATACAATATGCAATTTGTATTAAGATTCTCTGCTGACTAATCAGAGTGACTTGTTTTGTCCAATATTTTGTCAACTTTCTGCCAATAAATGATGTATGATGTTGTCGAATTCGTTCTTTTCTGTATGATTGCTACTTTCATTCGAGACATGAAGACTGCGATTTTCTTGAAATCTTGAAAAGTTGGTGGTGCTTTATTCTTCCAGTAAGTTGTTATGGCTTTACATGCAATGGTAAGCAATGTCCACAGTAAAGGATATTTCACTTTTGGGACACATTGTGGTATGGGTATTTTAAACAAAATTAATGACTCGGTTAACTGAAAATTATCATTAAAAATTTCCAATCTGCTTTTGTATGCATTCTACATCTCCAACAATCAATATGTTTCTTATATATTAGTTCAATTTTTGTGTCTGTTTTTAATGTACTTAGTGAACAAATTATACAAGTACAGCATTACTACTGGCCTATGTTATTTAAAGATTCTAAATTAGAAAAACTTTTGCAGAACAGACCTTTAATTTATTAAAAAAAGGGCCAAACTATTTCTGATATGGTAGTATGTAGTAAGTTCCAAATGCCTGAGGTCCATCTTAGCCATAAGAATCCTTAATGTGCAGGCACATTTAAGTGTGGCAAATGTTTATTTGCCCATATTTAGTGGAGAGTTTTTCTTTTATGAATGGTATAAAATTCAGACCGAATCAGTGTTATACATGTAATGCAGAGGGAGTTGTTTATGTTTTAAGTTGTCCATGTAACAAGTTCTATATAAGTGAAAGTATGAGACAATTTAAAGTACACTTTCATGACCTTATCAGGGACATCAGAAAGGGTAATTGTGAGAACCCGTTAGCTGTTCATTTTTAGGGATCACATG
Organism: Protopterus annectens; assembly: GCF_019279795.1. Classification (NCBI taxonomy): domain Eukaryota; kingdom Metazoa; phylum Chordata; order Ceratodontiformes; family Protopteridae; genus Protopterus; species Protopterus annectens. The sequence continues at coordinate 1,538,607,762 of NC_056731.1, read as the reverse complement.
CTAGTGATTTTAAATTTCTTAAAGGCTGTATTTCAGAACACGTTAGGGTTGATTTTGGTGAAATAATAGTTCTAAATGAGAAGTTATGGCATAACGAAATATGTTTTATTCTGAAATTTGATACTCTGACCCCTAGAAGGTTGAACACTGAACTTAAATGGAAGTACTTAATCAATTAAGTTTTGTTAATTGTTTAATTTAAAAAGTGTATTTATGGGAAGGGGGTTGTGTTATTCTGTTTTATACTCATTGAAGGCGATTTGGCCGAGGCGCTAAAGAGAGTGAATACAATTTTTTCCTTGAGTGAAGGCTGAGGGCTGCTTTTTTGGTGGGTGCATTAATTTTATCTGCTGGATTTGCTGTAGATGCACTGTGTGCCTTGCATTTATTACATCTATCTTTATAAGTATTTATTTGATTGGTTCTCTCTTTTATATACTTCTAATAGTTACACTTCTTGTATTAATTGCTTTATAGTTTTCTCTATCCAATGCCTCTGTGATGGTATTTGATTTCTTCCCTTTCTCTCCCTTATTGCTCTGTGTTTTTGCAGTAAGACTTTATCTGTTATTAATTTAGTGCATAGTAATGTGTCCTATTTACTTTTGTTATATCGCATGAATTTTTGTTAATAGTCTTGATTACTGTGTTTGTCTGTTTTATCAGACTTCTAACATTTTGGGTCTTATTTACTTTCTGTAATTTATTTCTTTCATTGATATTAATATGTCTGTCCAGTTCTATTAAATCAAGCAACTCTTCCCTTAACTCATTTTCTTTTAAACTGAGGGCATGTTCTTTTTCTTTTTGTTCCTATGGACATTCTACAGAATGTTCCAGAATGTCTTCCTGTGACAATCTCTTCAGCTGAATCCTGTAACATCTGTTGCTCTTTCATATGAGAACTCATTGGCCCATCACAGCACAGCCTTGACTGCATCAAAGTTGCCACTGTTTCCTGCTCCTTCCCTTGCTGTGCAACTCCAACTGAACTTTGGCACTGGTTTCCTACTGATGAGTCCAGAGCATATTTATGTGGCAAGTGGTGATATGCTTCCCCTTTCACTTGTTTCTACCTAATCTGGGGACTCATTGGTCCATCATGTTGTGACATTACCTGAGCTGGATTTTCTATACTAAATCCTTCACTTTACAGATAACCCATAACTTCAATTTCTATTTCTTTAACATCTCTGTGACTAATAATTGATTATAATTTCACTCTTTTTGTATTGTAAAAGTTTCCATATCCAGGTGCCTTTGCAACCATTTCTCTTCAAATATTTTAGTGTTACTTTTTTATTGATTATTTTTGCTTTCTCCTTTGCATAAATATTGCACCATACAAAATCTCTCTCTGTTCCCCATATCCAGATTTGTTTTTCAGATGTGCCCTACTCCACCTGTTTTGCCTTAATTTGGGGACTCGTTCTATCATGATGTGGCATAACTTGTGTTAGACATTCTACACTAAATCCTTCACTTTTCGGTATTCCATAACTTCAGCTTCTGTTTATTTAACTTTTACCTTACTAATCATCTGTTCTACATTCAATTATTTATGATCTTATTTTTTGTATTGTAAAATTTTCCATATATGGGTACCTTTGCATGTATTTCTTTTCAAATATCTTTGGAACTACTTTTCTGTATTGATTAGTCTGGCTTTCTCATTTGCGTAAATATTACACTACATCAGATCTCTTCCTCTTTCCCATGTGCATATTTCATCTTTATAACTTTCAAAATCTCTAGGTTTTATTCTTTATATTTTCACACATCCTTGGTCACTTCTTTTTCCAAACAGCCCCAAATTTCTTTGTCTGTGTAATGGGTTTCATGGATTTGTTGCATTATTGAACCTTCACCTTCACCAAACTATGGAACTCAATTCTACCTTCTATAAGAAACACAGGCAGAACTGCCACCTTCAAACAAATACTGAAAAATCATCTCAACTCTTCCTGGCTATGTTCCTGCTCTATAACCTAACCTCTTCACTCTCATATGATTACTAAACTCCTATGTCTTCTGCTACTAGTGACTGCTGATACTTTCACCATATTTTTTTTTTATTTTTATCTTTACTTGATACTGGTACAATAATATTGATTAATATATCTCTGTTTATACCTCTCTGAATTCATTTAATTCTGCTTTAATGTATATTTTCTGCATACATTACTGTAATCAAACAAACTAGATTACTGCTTTTATGTATATATTCTGTATATGTTACTGTATTCACTATCTGTAACACTGTTTCTACTTCTGCACCAATTAATGTTTATATTTTTTCTGTATCTATGTGCTTGTTGGAGCTTTTTTCCCCAGGCCTCCACTGAAAATGGGCTCTTTTAGGCCCAGTGGACTTTCCTGGTAAACAAATGCCATAAAATAAATAAAAATAAATAAATAAAATTTGCATTTGAAGCTTTTAACAGCGTTTCTTGTGCAAGTATTTTTTTTCTTTCCTCTAATCTCTCTCTCTCTCTCTCTCTCTCTCTATATATATATATATATATACATATATATATTCCCCTCTCTTAATCTTTTTCGAATATCTTCTGTCTGAAAATTCTGGGCTTCTTGCATAATAGTAACAATGCATATTTTTTTTCCTTATTCTCAATAGTTCACTTTCATTTTTATTGCTGGTTTTAGACTGTCAATTTTTGTGTTTTTTTGTGCACTACTACTTCCTTCTACAAGAGTGGGAGCATCTTCCCAATGAGCCTGGCCTGTCCTCATTGTAGGAATATTTCCACATCTTGAGGATTATACATGTAATTTTTTCCAGTCCTGGCATCAGTGCACCTACTGGGATTGGGCACCTTTTTATCCTGGGACTTGTGTACCCAGCTGCCTTTTTATTTTTTAAACTACTCTTCTCCATAACGTATGCTATGTAAACACAGTCTGTATATCAATGTAGGCTTAGGGAGATTTTGTGAAAACAGGGTCCACCAGTCAGATTTTTTTATAAAAATTTACCCTTTCTTGTGACAAAAATTGTACTGTCAGATTTCTATTGTGATTTATATGAATATCTAAATGAGCATGCATAAGGCTTTTCTTAACTAAAAGTCTTTTGCTTTAAATGCCTGTCCACTTGGATGGCACAGTGGTGCAGCTGTTAGCATTGTTGCCACACAGCAAGAGGTTCTCTGGTTCAATTCTTGGCCAGGGTGCCCTCTGTGCAGAGTCTGCATGTCCTATCTGCATTTTTGTGGGTTTCCTCTGGGTGCTTCAGTTTCCTCCCTTATCACAAACACATGTGTCTGGAGTGTTTCTCCCTGGGCCTCTGCTGAAAATGATCTCATTCCAAGTTGAACTTTTCTGGTAAACAAATGTTAAATAAATTAAAAAATGCCATGCTTATCAAATAGAGCTAGTAAAACAGTTCACATGACATATGTTGCTTATTGACATGAATATTCAAAAGCCTACTGAGATTTTTCTGTAGAGCAAACAACATTATATATGAGACATTTTAAAACCTCCAAAAATGAACATAATGAAACATCCTATCTAGGACTATTATTGGAAAAAAATATTTCTAAATTTAAAGCAAGAACCAATTAATGGTATTCAAGCCACTTCATAAGTTTTCCTGAATTTATTTTTACCAAAGGAAAATGTATGTTAGTGATAAAGATTCCAATAGATTTCTTAGCAGTGTGTCTCATTTGGTACGGTTGTGAATGAATTATAAAAAGAAAACAGTAATATGATTGCAATACATGAAACATTAACAATGTCTTTATGATGAATTTTATACTGTATATTTATCGAAAAGCAACAATTTAGCAAACATTTATAAATTAAAAAGTTATTTTGCTATATTCGTTGTATACCACCTTGGCACCATGTTTTTTTTTCTGCCATTCCCTATGGTGTAAATGTAAACCAGTCTTGACATATCTGCTTCCAGTGTTTAAATAGAAAGATCAGAAAGAAATCAATAGTTATTCTCAACCAACATACCAGTGCATAATCCAGACTGTACTTCAACAGATAACTGTCCAAAAACCCAGAACATAAAACATACACTTTTATGAAATATACTCCTATATGCTCATTTTAGGCTATTTATAACTTGTTTGCCAAATTAAAGCAAGTCCCATACATACCTCTCAACCTGGAAACATCAAAAATCTGGACAAGGCCCATGAAAAATAGGTACAAATCTGTATGCTGATTAACATATAATTTGCATACATAATTATGTAACCCACCCACTCCAGTGGAATTGTGGGATATCAACTTTCGAACGCAAATTGAAGAACAGACAACCAAAACATGGTACCAGAGTCCCCCTGCAGCCATTCCAGTGTCCTATTACCTGGCTATTTTGCCCCATTTACCATAAACACTACTAATGTATGCATACTGCTTTACTTCTACAATGATCTGAATTTTATTTTTACATTTTACAGCACAACAATGCAGAAACACTAAAAGACGTCATCTGGTAAACAAAGCAATACTGTCTCACAATGAAAATAGGCTTGACATTAAACTTTGCCCTTGAAACTCACATTCATTGAAACAGCATTGAAACCCACACACACCACATCCAAAAAAAATACATCTGGCCAGTGGTGGATAAAGATTACCTTTGGGCTGTTTTCAAATCATTGGCCCCTTGCACACAAAACAAGAAACATACATGTGTTCTTTTCTTTATACACCTTCCTGACTTTATTAAATTATATTCCTTGTATAATACAACACACATGTTAGAGTGCATTTTAAATTTATTGTTTGAACATTTTACCAGTAATCTGTACTGTAGGTAATGAAACAAAACACATGAACCAATAATGACAAAACTGCCCAATTCAGAACTTTTCCATCATAAACGTCTGCTTCCACACCCACACTATAAATAGAATGACAGTAGTGTAAGCCATAGGCATCTTGCACAGCGTCTCACACTTATTTTCAATTTCATTTTTTTTTGGGGGGAGGGGGACAAAAGGTCAAAAACCAGGGACACATTTTAAACATTGCTTGTATAATTTTGTACAGTTGCAAGAATAAAATGCTGTGCTACCATCATGCATTTCACTGACAGGTTTTGAACCCAGGACTCTATGCACTACATTGAGAACAACATACCACTATCCCAAATCAGCAGCTGCCTGAAAAATAGGAAGACTGAAATAATTTAGTGAATTAATTTCTCACTTCTCAACATAGCTCTTAACCTCATGGACAAAAAGCCAATAATGGGGGAATACAAATTCAGTTCTCACTTCTCACTCACCATATCTCTGAACTGTTAGCACAAAAATGTTCTTACTTCTCATCATAGCTCTCTGAACTCTTAGTACAAAAAAAAAATCTGGACAAAGCTCAGAACATAACTTTGAACTGTCTTAAAGCTCCATTTAAACAGGGGCAAGTATGCACTTCCACATTTCAGTATCCTTCTTTGAGTTTACATGAAAAACCACTGTCCCTACCCATTTACAAAGGCAAAAATGCAGCAGACAGTACCAATGATTTCTAGAAGACACACATATATCTTACCATTACTCAGTTTAGTCTCTTTTTGCTTGACCTATCCAGGTAAGCAGAGTTCCCGTTACTCCAGTATTCTTCCATACAGTCACCAAATGCTCTTCTAAACTTGTTATGCAGCCCAACAGCTGAATATTCTTTGTTGACATTTTCTTGTTAATTTATCATTAATCCATTGGTAAGGGCTGGCTGGCAGTCTTTAACCTCTTCCACCTTTAAAACTAGGCAGGAGTGGGGGTTAAGTGGATCACTAGCCCTCCGTACCAATGGACTTAACAGTAAATACTGCACATAAAATTGGGTCATGTAGCCAAGCACTTGCACTACAGAATCTTGCATAACATGCAGTTAAACAAATCATTTAGAGAGCTCCACCACATGCCAAAAGTAAACATTGCCCTCCACTTCTCGCAGGAGAATATGGCAAGTTTGTATTCTGTGGCAGTCTGTAGGCCAAACATCAGTAGCAATGTTGTAGTTAGTTAAAGCTCAACATCTCCAGGGCTGAAGTCTGACAGTGCATTCTACTCTGTGGGGTTCCTCTACTTCACCACTGCCACCATTTACCATTTATGGCAGCAGCAATCTGGAACTTTTATCCACAATGGAAGATTTTAGTGTGATCCTTTACATCAACAGATATTTAAGGATCAGCTGTCAGTTAATGCTATGTCACCTTTGTAACATTCATGCTGCTAATCAGGATGCATTCAGATGACACCACAATGTGGATGTTTCATCAATCTTCTTAGAGATCTGTATTGTGACATTAAAGTACTGCAGTATTATGCAGTGCCCAAGAAGGTTAAATATTTCTTAAAGTTGTACTTATCCCTTTCTATACATAAAAACAATATATTATGCATATGATGCAGTTGTGCATTCATATGCTTTCAGTTTGCATATTTAGAATTGTTTCCATATGTATCTCTGATCACATTTTAAAACATAAAGAACTCTAAGATGCAAATATCACTTTTGCAACTTTCCATCTTTGCGTGTTACTTATCTTCTTCATAATATATTTATGATTGCATGATTCTTTCCTTCCAATTCTGCATTCTCACACAACTCTTGTACATATTTGCATTCTTAGGTTGTCTTCTGGTTACAGAAATCTTCTTGCTTAGATGTGCTTGTCTTGTGTAAATAGCTTTTATTCCCTCTGTACAATATACCATCACAGAACAAGGAAAAAAAAGAGATCTCATGAAGTTTTGAAATTACAGAACGAAAGCGCTTACCTGTATTTGGTTATATTAAAATTTTAGTTTTGACTTGGGGGTCCGTGGTTTTTTGGACATTTGTTTTGTTTGTTTGTAAGTAAAACAAGAAAATAACTGTCTGGGCATATTTTATAAACATGTAGCTGCCTTATTGCACTTTTTTGTGTACTCCTAAATTCCAGTCTGATTTCAAAAGCAACCTTGAAGTTTTTTTTTTTTTGTTATATAAATTCTTTCTTTAATGCGAGAAAATTCAGTATATGAGCATATGCAATAAAAGGTGTGCTTGAGTTCTGCTACTAAGCAAATGCAGATGTTTATATGTTTATTATTTAATATTTTGCATAAATAAATAAAATGAATGAATGAATGAATGAATGAATGAATGAATGAATGAATAAGGAAATAAAACATTTTGATGAATGTGGGAAGGGGGACTACAGCCCAGCAGCCTGTATCATGAGCTGTCCTTGTGTTATTTCTACTTCCAAAAAAACACCCACAGCTCAGGTCAGCATTTCTCCATTCTTGCCAAAATCAGTATTATTAGTGTCTTGCTTCCACTAATGTATCAGCGGTTGGTTTGTCAGAGTGCCTTTGAAGGCATCCTGAAGTCATTTTCCATGTTTTGTCAAACTCCTCTTACACTTGGGTTTTCACTTTGGTGGCTGCTTAGGCAACTACCTGCCTGTCCTGTCACTTCTTAGTTGAATATGTATACCTCACCCACTAGTATTGCAAGGAAGGCCTCTTTAACCTGACAGATTCCCTCAGTGTTGTTTCTGCCTACTGGAATTTGGGGTTACTGCCATGAGAAGCACAAAACACATTTTGGCCAGAACTTCTTGCCAAACCCCAACTACTGACATACAGAACAGATCCTTTTCAGATTTCTTCTACCTTCTAAATGTATATGAGATAATGATTTTTGGAGCAGGAGTCTTAGATGAAGGACATTAACTGTAATCCCACTACAATCTACCAGATTTTCCCTACTAGTAGCAGTCTCAAACAAGTAGTACTGAAATCAGACTGAAGGAAACCTCAAGCTGATATTCAAAGTCCTTCATGAGGGCTATAAAGGCAATATTATCTTCTTTCCAAGGGGTCTAGAAATCTCTTGCAAAGTAAACTCTTTGAATAAAATGCAGGAGAGTCTAAATAATGTGAAATAAGATTTGAAAAAACGTTTCATTGAAATACACATTCACTGAACAAGCACAAAACCACCTAGAATTTCATATAGTAAACAAATGCCCCCCTCCCACACACACACACACACACACACACACACACACACACACACACACACACACACACACACACACACACACACATTCACACCAACCCATGTCCCTAACCCAAATCCCAATTCCAGTCCTAAAGTCATTGATCTGTTGAAGTACTACAGCAACCAGATTCAATGTACCACTGAGACTGATTATTAAATACTGTTTTGGACAAAAGGGACTCTACCTGATTGCTATATTCCAAACCTCTCACATATGATCCCATTAGCCAAGGACCCCTTTCACAGAAAAAATGCTGGGATGAGTGGATAACAGGAGATGTACAGACACTGCAGGAATCTTATTGGAGGAGTTTAGCTCTGATGTTGCTATGTAGAAAGAGCAAACATGATCACTCTCGATATATGATTCTCAAGCGAGTATTGGCTCTGAGGGTTAGCTTTATGAAAAGAGATGTAAACGACTTTAAAAATAATTAGAAAAAAACACAGGCAGATCTTGTCACATCAAGTATGCCAGCAGGACATTGAACAACATTCCACAAAAAAGGATCAGCTAAGCTGTAGTTATTGTTTCTCATCTGTATCTAACTGCTATTACCTGGGGTATATCCCTGCCTGAGTAGTTTGTTCGGCTTGACGGATGAACTACATGCCCTTCTTCTGTTCGTTTACACCATTAATCCCGGCATCTCAGCTTTCAGGCGAACTGCTCCATTAATCCCGGCTGCTCAGCTTCCTCCGAGTCCTAGTGTTGCTGCCCGACCGCCACCATTAATCCCAGCTCGAATTCCCACCATTTCAGCCAGCCGGAAATGATGATGTGAGCTCCTTGAGCTCAATTCTGACTGGCTGGTAGCCTGGTGGAGCTGACATCATTGCGCACGTGATGACGTCAGCTCCGACAGCGTGAAAATTTTAAAAATGTAAAGAAAAATTGGAAATGAAGGGGTGCCACTCGGGAATCGTGGCACCCCTTCATTTGGACACCAAAACTCGGTACAAACTGAGTAATTCGGAACAGTTGGGAGGTCTGGTCCCATATCATGTTTTTCAGCTGTTTTTGCTCTGACCACATCTCCTATATCAATCAAAGTGAGTCCATTTTTGTTAAAGCTTTCCAGGTGAATACTGATATCTCTCTCTCTCTCTCTATATATATATATATATATATATATATATATATATATATATATAAACTAATGCAGTCACTAGGCTGTTCAGCATAAAATCCATTTTATTAAAAGAAAATAAAACAAGATGAATGCTTTCAGGTTTCCTCCAAAACCCTTCTTCACATCTGCCATTAAAAACTTCATTCAGATATTTCTCTGCAAACCAAACAATGTGAAATGAACTGGATAGCAGAGTTACTGGCCTATCAATCTCTTAGACTCAATGCTAACTTGCTGCTTAAAGCCACACTTAAGGGGTGGAGCCTTCGTAGAAAGCCCGGATTTGCTATTTGGAAGGGTGTATCACAAAAGAGATAGGTGATTTGCTGAATACTTTCTATAAATATCTGAGTGAAGTTTTTTTTCTCAGTTTTTTTTTCAAATACATTTGAATGAATGCCATAGTATTTATACATAACATCTTAAATAACTATGTACACTATTTACATTAGCCTGACACTCTAACAGATCGTGATGCATACAGTTACTTTATAAGCATGTCCAATCCATTATCAGAGTGTCTGATCAATTATTGTATAGTGTAAATCAATGATAACACTTTTCCTCAAGGGTTGTTGATAAATGGCTTTGGATAAATTCTTAGTTCTTTAATTTTAATTTCCAATAATGCTGTCATCTTCAGTAGGCTGTTGAAGTCTTCCAAAGTTGGTATTGTGTTTGTTTTCCATCTTCTTGTTATACACTTCCTTCAAATTGCAAGTATAGTCCATACTAGATACATGTTTGACCTACTCAAATGAGGACATTCGTTCACATTTAATAATACAAGAGCTTTAGTTAAATAAAATGATTAATTAAATAAAGCTTGTAGAAAGTTATTAATACCTTTCGAAAATGGCTTAATTTTAACACAATCAAAGAAAATGTGGTTCCAATCTGCACTGTGTACTTGCTCACATCTCCAACATATTCCTTTTATGGAAGAACTAATTTTACTGGGATCTATATCATATTATCGCAAAGTAAAAATGTCAACTGGCACAACGGCGTAAGTGCCGAAATGTCAAGGGTCATTTTTTGAGATTGCAGTACAGTGAAGATTGGGATATTTTCCCTTTCCTCACTGTAGTGTGATCTTGGAGTTGGAATATATATTTAGCAGGGGGGGGGCACAGCCCCCCACAATACTGAATATGAGTTTTGGCATTTTCGCTCTTGTGAGCGTTCAATATTTTCAGTTTGCGATGTTATAATATAGATGCATTTTACTGATTCTATCTGCGGTTAAGAATGCTCTGTGCAAGCATTTCCAATTCAAAACTTTCCAGGATTGAGTAGAGGATGTATATTTTATCGATAATAAAATATTTGTTTTAATATCTTCAGTTAACTGTATTGAATGTCCTTTTGTTATATACTTCCAATATGAGGTTTTGGGTGTTGCTTTATAGTTTATCAATATTTTGTAAAATTTTGAAATACTGTTTCCCATGTCAAAGTCATTATATATGATTTCATATATGTATTTCATAAATGTATGTATTTCTTTAAATGAAGAATTGTTAATTATTCTACTTAAATCTTGCGAATATGACAGAATACTCTGTAAAGTTAGCCACTCCTTTTGTGGAATTTGGTATGTTGTTTTTATTACTTGCATAGCTAAAACTTTTAGTTCTTTGATACATTGGAGCCAATAAAAAAAATCCTTTCTGTCTTAGGAATTAATAATTTCTCTATATATTTTATGTGGAAAGTTCTTTGCAACTATAAATGGTGTAAAAGATCAAACCAGATTTTTAAATCTATATTTGCATTAATAATTTTCCTAAATGATTCAATGTAATAATTAATCATATGAGTTTTAGTGGGTTTAGTTATGTTATATTGCATACTAATACATATGTGCCATGGCAAATTGTTTTTATCTGTTATTTGAATTTTTTTTGTAAATCAGATTCATTTATTGATATTACAGTTAGTAATTCTTTTCAATTTGCAGAGTAATTTGGACTTATCCAATCTGAGATTGTTTTAGATATTGATGCTTTTATATATATTCCTATATCAGGAAAGTTTAATCTTCCCTGTTTTCATGGTCTGATATGATGTTTTAAAGCTATTCTGTTTTTTTTTCAGGAAACTATAAAAATGTTATTAGGGATGGAATTATTTATTTAAGTGTATTCCTTTCTGGTAACAGTTGTATTGCCAAGGCTACATATAGGATCTTGGGCAGTAAAACCATTTTTATTAACTGCAGTCTATCTTCAAATGTTAATATTATTTTGCTCCATTTTTCCACAGAGATTTTAATTGTATTGATGATATTATTGTAGTTTTTTGAGACTAATTCATTATTATCCTTGCATAATGCAATTCTTAGATATTTTAAGGTAGATTCTTGTTTCCCTATGATGTGATCCCTTTTAGTCTGCAGTTCTTTTTTTATTTAAAAATAAAAATTGTGATTTTGATTTATTGATATGGAGTCCTGAAGTCATGTGGAATTTGTCAATTAATATATCTAATTCTTCTAATGTCTCTTTTGTATTAGATAATGTTAGTAATATGTCATCAGCAAATAGCATTACTTTAGAATTGTATTGTTCATAAACATCTATTCCTTTGATTTTTATATTGTTACGGATTGAATCTGCCAATATTTCAATACCCACAACAAATAGAATTGGTGACATGGGACATCCTTGTTTAGTGCCTTTTGTTATTTATATAGATTCAGAGGTAAAAGGACCTAACTTGACATACGCTAAATTATTTGTTTATATATATATATATATATATATATATATATATATATATATATATATATATATATATATATATATATATATATATATATATATATATATATATATGTATATTTTTTAGGAGATGAACAAAGGCTGCAGGAAATTCATATAGCATTAGGATTTTGAATAAATAGTCCCAATTTGGGAAATCAAAGGCTTTCTCTATATCTAAGCCAATTATGAATGTTTTTTTTTATTTTCTTTATTAACATAATCCATAAGAGAAATTATCTTTTTAATATTGTCATGTGTGTGTCTATGATATATAAATCCAGTTTGATCATTATTCATTGTTTTGGATAGTAGCATTTTCATTCTGCTAGTTAATATTGTCATAAATATCTTACAGTCATTATTTAATAATGATATACATCTATATGAGGTACAGAGGTTTGGGGATTTGTTTTCCTTTAGGATTGGTGTAATAAAGGAATATCTCCTAGATTGTGGTATTAAAGCTTGTGACTGAATTTCTAATAGAGTTTTATGGAAGAAGGATAGTATCTTTGAAGGAAAAAAGTGTATATAGTTCCATAATTATGCCATCTATACCTGGAACTTTATTATTTTTACCCTCTTTTATTGTATCTATAGTTTCTTTGTAGGGTATGGGTGCTTGCAGATCTAGTTTTAATTTTTTCTGATTTTTTTTATATTAGAACATTTCTCATCTAGATTTAATTGATTGATATGTATATTTTCTTTGTGGAAATGTTCCATATAGTGATTTCTATAGGCATCAAGAATGTCACCTATATCCGAGACATTTTTCCCTTTCTTTTCATGGAGGATACTTTTAATGTTATTAGCTTTTGATTGTATTTTGATTCTTGTGGATAAACTATGTAGATATTTGGGAGAAGTGGCCAAGGTATTCATATTTAGTTTTTCTGAAGCTAAACTAGTTTTATGTATTAGAATCTCATTGTATTTATTGTTTAATATTTCTACTTTCTTTTTCATCTCCAAATGATTTTGATTTTTTTCAGATTTTACTGACAAAAGTTTGGATTGTAGATCTAATAATTCAGAATCCCATTCTCTGATTTTTTTATACCAAGTTAGGGTTTTACCATATATGTAAGTTTATAATGAGTCCCATATCATTATTTTATTTATCCCTGTGGTGTAATTAATATCTAAGAAGAACTTTAATTCAGGTAATAACCAGGGTTTGAAGTCTTTCATTTTAGTTATATATGCTGGAATTCTGGAGTTAAAGATTAATGGTTTGTACCCATTTTGAAGTTTTAGTATCGATGAATTGTGGTCTGAAAAGGGACAGGGAGTGATTAAGAAATTAATGATTTTAGAGTGTAAGTCATGGGCAGCAAATATTTTATCTATTCTAGTTTGGGTACCAAATCTGTGATCTTGATGGGAAAGCAACAAAGATTTATCTCCTTTAAATCTGAAATTATCTACAAGATGAAATTATTCTACCCACTTGTTTAAAGCTTTTGATACAGCAGATGTACACAACCGTCTTTTATTTGTAGTTTCAGAAATATCAAATATACAGTTAAAATCTCCTCCTAATATGAAGTTACCTTTATAAATATTGGAAATGAAATCCCAGTGTTTTTTAACAGTTCCTGTTCCAATGCCTGGGAACCAGTATAGATTGTCTAGGGTCCATATTTTGTTATTATATTTAACTATTGCTAATGCCATAAGGCCTTCTTTATCTTCATACATATACATGATTTCTGGGTAAATCACATTTGTTTTCCATAAAATTGTTACCCCTTTTGTCTTTGTCTTATAAGTGGATTGTGCCAATATCATATATGCCTTAGGACTCCACTTGTAATTGTCATTTGTTTTGAAATGAGTTTCTTGAAGGAAGGCAATTTGTGCTTTGTTCAGTTTTAAATATTTCAGTAGATTTCTCTTGCTAGAATTGTTTAAGCCATTGGTATTTAAAGATAATGAAGTTAAATCCATCTTAGGTTATTTAGACTATGTACTTTTTGTTTTATTGTGACTATTAAACATTTTCCTTTGAAAACTATAAAGTATATGTTTGAGCTTTTAAAGGAAATTATCAGTTGTATACTTTGAGTATTTACCAATAAAGTAATGTTTTAGTCAGGCATACTAAAAATGTTTTTGTGAAATAACAAATTTAAATTAATAAATGTTAACAAAACTAAGATCCGCACTAGCCATGGAATGAAAATCATTCCTAATCTGATGGATAAACCTAAGTCCTTCAGATTATCACTCATACCTTGACAATCCAGAACATCTGAGCTCCATAAATTGAATTATCATATGGAGAATATTTTTAATAGGAATAAGCAATATTTATATTATTTTGAACAGGTATAGTACTATTGTAGATTAGACAGAATTCTAATACAATATAAATGTCTACTTATTGTATAAGCAATTAATATATACATGAAAGATAGATGACAAGCAATTCAGTCATAGTAAAGTAGGATGTATCATATATAAAACCTCAGTAAAAGATTATATCACACAGTTATTTAACATATTCACCTTTATTGATGAAGTCTTTCAAAACGTATTACTTAATATAAATAGATGGCAATTATATTTATACCTAATGTTAATAATACAATGTATTTTACTGGATATATCAGAAGTTATATTTCATTGCTTGCCAGCATTTAAGTAATCACTTTGTTTGTTGCTAACTTACTTAAAGCATCAAGTTTGTTTTAGGTGAACATTGATAAAAGTTAGTGCATTTTAATTATCAGTGCATCCCTCCTCCCTCCACTTCCTATTTTCATATAGGTCATTTCTTATTATAAAATGAGTGAAATTATAGGTTAAAAACAACAAATTCACTTATTGTGATTAATGATTACAAGTTCCCTTTCCATATTCATAAATTGCCATTTTATGGCATATACTGAACGTTTTTAGATTTAAATGGCAACATTCTATTTTGTATAATCAGCAAAGGTTAAACTGAGTGATTATTGTCAATTTAATACTATTTGTTCAGAATGTGATTGTTACATTCTGTGACATTCCTAGTTCAGGCTTATTTTGTTTCCCTTGAACAACTTTGTCAGTTTGATGTCATGTATAAAACATTAGTTACTTTGGTAACAGCTTAAGTATTATGTATGGTCAAGATGGTTTACAAAACCACAATTCAAATTAAAGCAATTATATGACTTGTTATGTACATTTACTTATATGAGAAAATCATCATGCTTCCCCTTAATGTTCAATGTAGTGTATGTCATTTATGACAAGTTAAGACAGTAGTGTTATTATACACAAGCCCATGTTTTTAAATCCTTCTTTAATATCTAACTTCAACAGACTGCTTCATCTTATATGATGATTATATATTTTATTTTCTAGATTTACTAAAATCATACATTACATAACTATTTTGTGTGTGTGTGTGTGTGTGTGTGTGTGTGTGTGTGTGTGTGTGTGTGTGTGTGTGTGTGTGTGTGTGTGTGTGTGTGTGTTTTGTTTTTGGCTGTTGTTTAGTTATTTGAGAGATCACAAGCTGTAATGTTTATTCTTATTATTAGCTCCTTCCAAGCATGTTTATACAGTCCATAGACTTTAAATTATTAGACCCTTCTAGTTTCTTATTTGTTATAAGTATATTTCCATCCTTACATACACATATATCAGTACTTCAAGCATGGGCAACAATACCCATCCAGTTTTGCCAGAATACTATGTGGTGTGTTTCCAGGCTGTTCTTAAAATATCCAAACCAATATTTGTCCTGTTCCATTTTACCAGCCTGTTGCATGCAGTGGCCACTATGCCAGTGAACCACTCAACACACCTTCCATTCCCACAGATATTTCCATGAAGGAAATCTGAGGACTCTAGCACTTCCTGGCAATCCCAATCACCCCTAGAATCAGCTATCCCCATATGCCCAAAACGTCTGAGCAAGCTCACCTCCCAGACCACTGAAAAGGGTTCTGTGCGACACAAGATGCTCTTAGTCTTTCACAATAACTCAGATTTCCCCTCTGATGTAAGTCCTTAATTTGTTTGGACCAAAATATATTTTAAATATAAAATTGCACTTATTATTACTTTTTTTTTATCAAGAATCAACTTATTGAGCTAACTGAAGTGTTGGGAGACCATCAATATGTGTACATATGATTTAACACAGCCCCTTTTATTACATATACATATGTATGTATAATATATATATATATATATATATATATATATATATATATATATATATATATATATATATATATGGGTCTACTTTATTTGCCCTAACTTCCATTTGCCCGACACCCATTTGCCTGAGACCAAATGACCGAAATTTCATTTGACCGACACTTCATTTGACTGACAAGTATTATTGGCAAGAAAATGGGATATGCCCCCTTCCCCACTGTAGTGCGACCCTGGAGTTAGAATATATAGTTAAGGGGGTGTGGGGGCAAAGCCCCCCACTTACTTCTGTTGTACTAAGCAATATTCAAGCAAAACTAAACAATGTAATATGAAATTAAGTGGGGGGCTTTGCCCCCACACCCCCCATTGTGAGGGGCTGTTCTCCCCACACCCCCCTAACTATATATTCTAATTCCAGGGTCGCACTACAGTGGGGAAGGGGGCATATCCCATTTTCTTGCCAATAATACTTGTTGGTCAAATGAAGTGTTGGTCAAATGAAATTTTGGTCAAATGGGGTCAGGCAAATGGGTGTCGGGCAACTGGAAGTTTGGGCAAATAAAGTAGACCCATATGTATACATATATATATATATATATATATATATATTTTTTTTTTATTTTTTTTTAAAACCAAAAACATTGCCGAGAATCATCTCAGAGGCTCCTCAGAGCCATTAAGCATTATTGTCACTCTGTCTCCTTTACCATAGCACCCTGGGAGCATCTGTTTCTGTTAGTGTGTCTGTGTACTGCATACCAGAGGCTCATGATGCACCTGAAGCAACTGCAACTTCAAGCCTAAATTCTCTCCATTTTAGTAAGGGAGCAGCCAGGAAAAAAACGGAGAGCAAACAGATAAAAAAAAACTTTCCAACAAGCAGCCACAACAGGAGATAACACATTCTTCAAGCCTTCCCACCTTTCACTCAGCAGATACAAACTATTCTCTGCCAAAATATCCCATATCACAGTTTTATCCACACCCTTCCCCTGGATGCAGGCTAAAACATGAAATGTATCTTCCTAATACACAAGCATCAGTAAACCTCAATCTCAAGTTGCAACCTACAACTTTCCAGAGATGAAAACGGCAACATACAACAGCTGCCAGACACAGCTGCATCCACACACACCATGTCATGCTTAATGGAACAGCACTCGAAGCTATGATACCTGCCATAATTGATATTAGCTATGTTTAGACAGAATAATAATGACATTTCTCCTAGCTGCCAGACACTGCTGCATCCACGCACACCATATCAGGATTGATTAAACAGCACTCGTAGCTGTGATACCTGCCATAATTGATATTAACTATATATAGAAGGAATAATAATGACATTTGTACTAAGAGCTTGCTACTATTATTCAACCAGGATATACATGACCTTTCTAAATCATACTTTAACTGAAGTCTCTATGACAGCATTTTTTTAAACACTCTACTGCTTCTGATATTATACATGATGTTAATTTGTTAATGTGAGTCTGAACTCTGATGAGTGGTACCTTGTTTAATTAGTTAATTACTTAATTACTTAAATTATTATAAGTAAAAACAATGAAAAATTAACAAGATAAATATTCATTGAGTTCAAGTAGGGAATAGAAACTTCTATGTTTGTATTATATGTTGCTTTGTTTGGCTTATATATAATGTAAATAGTAACCCCTCTTGACCTACCTTTGTTTGTGAAGAATTATTGGACTCTTTGAATATACTGAATAAATCATTACTGTTTCTCAGTTGTTAAAGAAACCCTCCTTTTTTAAATAAAAACAGATGACAAGTGATGTACCATATCAATTGATACTTTCAGAGATATAGTTGTAAGAGTTACTTTTTGGGATAGCTATCTTGGAATCAGTTTTTGTTTCTTCTTTCTAGCATTAGTTCAAGGATTTGTTTCTTTTATTCTTTTAAGAGTAGGGGCCATCCATGACATTTCATCTGGGATAGACATTATGTTGTTGTTTTTGATGAATATAGTAGCTTCTTCTTGGTCATTAAAAGTTCTCATCTCATTGGCAAAAAGTATTTTTATCTTGGCTGGAAAAGCCAGCTGTTCTTTAATGTTGTTTTGTTTAACAGTGTTATTATTGGGCAGAAATGTTTTCTTTGTTCTAGGATTCTGGAAGAATAATCATTGTCAAACCTTATCAGGCTTTGATTGTATTTTAAGGGTGATTTTCTCCAAGCAGTTTTTAATATTAGTTTCTTGTCCAGAAATGAAATAAATATTATAACTATGGAATTAGGTGGAGTATTTGTTAAGTTAGAAGTAGGTTTCCTCAGTGCTCTGTGCACCCTTTCAATTCCAAATGAAAGTCCCTCTTTCGTCTAAAAATTTAGGAATACAGGTTGTTAAGAATGAAATAAAGTCTTCTCCTTCTGTGTTTTCAGGCAGACTAAAGATACTCACATTGTTTCTCTTTTCCCTGTTTTCTGAGTCATCTATTTTGTTAAGCAGCCATGAATTCTGTTTAAGCAGAAATTATTTTTGGAGTTCTTCCTCTTTGAGTCTCCCTTCAATGTTGTTTAGAGAAGTCTCTATATTTGTAATTTTTGTATGGTGTTGCTGTAATAGTTCCTTATGAGTATCAGTCTGTTTTTGAGAATTTAATTTGAGGTTTTTTAAGTTATTTTTAAAGCCATCCATCTTCAAAGATAGTTCCTGAAAGGTAGATGTCATCAATTGTAGTTCTTTTTTCAAAGCAGCATCTGGATGAGAATTCCTTGAGTTGTTCATATACAGTGACTCAATATATCTCCAAGTTACTTGACAGGAAAATGTTTGTGTATTTCCACCAAAATTGATATTTATGTAGTTTAGTAGTTTTATAGATTTCTGATGTTTTAAACTTGAAAATAATAACATTTTCCTATATTATTATACTAGTTTATGGAGCTCTCAAAATTCACTACTTTCAGTTGGCCATCTAGGCTTTGCCCCCTATGAGTGAAGTATTTTATGGCAGATATGAAGAAGGGATTGGAGGAAACTCAAAAGCACTCATCTTGTTTTATTTTCTTTTAATAAAGTGGACTTTATGCTGAATGGCCTGGTAACCACATTAGTTTTATTTATTTATTATTATTCTCTCTGCTCTGCTGCAGCTCATTAACTGCCGTTCCATTTCTTCTTAGAGATTATATATGTATGTGTGTATATATATATATATATATATATATATATATATATATATATATATATATATATATATATATATATATATATATATATATATATATACATATATGGGTCTATATTACATGAATGAAAGTTCATCTTAGTGAATGCTCACATGAGTGAACATTGTGGAACTCAAAACCGCAATTGTGAGATTGTGGTACAGTGAAGATGGGAATATTCGCCCTTTACTCACTGTAGTGTGATCTCGGAGTTGGAATATATATTTAGCGGGGGGTGTGGGGGGCTGTGCAGTTTCGAGTTCCTGGATTTTCGCTCATGTGAGCGTTCACTAAGATGAACTTTTGTTCATCTAATATAGACTATATATATATATATATATATATATATATATATATATATATATATATATCAGTTTAATTAAAGACTGGTTAGTCCTTAAGTCCTTAAATGACATTAGGGTGACTATATGTTGGACTTCTTTTTCCACAACCTGAAGATTTGATTGTTGTGAACATTCCTTTTACAGTTCTCTTTGATTAAAACATTTCTATAACTCATCCCTGTGAATTGTTTTGATCTTACACTTGAGTCTGTATTTTTCTGAGCTGATGTATCTAACTAACCTCTTTTTAAACTAAGCCCCATGTCATATCTGATATATATATATATTCTCAGTATAATACATAGCCAGAAATGTTGATGTGTATTTCTTACCATGAATAACACTTTAGGCTGATTTGTCATTCTTACAGATTGAATTTTACTCAACAATGTAAGTGATTGCCAGCTTTTATGCTTTCATTGAATCTCATCAACCATGTGTTTCTGTCTGGAACATATAAATCAAAATAGTAACCCTTAAATACACATCTTGGGTCAGACTTAATATGCTTAAAGGTTTGTGATTATTGACACATAAATCCAATATTCATTTAAAAAGCATTTACTCTGTACCTGGGTTTAATGTCATGTCTTTAGACTTACTGGGAATTGTAGGGGAGTATCTGAATTTTTCAAAGATATGATCACCTCATGACATATTCAACAGGACACCAGACTGGAGTGGTTATATGTCCAAATTATTATAAACAAGATGAATTACCACTTCATAAATGTAGCTACAGAACACCATCTATGCCCCCTTCCAAATGTGATACCTATCCTACCATGTTAGTTGAAGTTCCAATGACTTTCTACTGGAGGGTTTCAACAATCCATCAGCAAACTGGCTGGCCTGCACTGTTTGTGCTTACTATTCCCCAGTGCTACCTTGACATTATACATGATAACTATGTTGTATAATTAAACATCCTCCTAGGGGCCCCAATACACTTAATCTTCCTCACAAATATATCCCCTTCTTCTACACATTTAGTTTATCTTACTTATTATTTATGCATTACTTTTGTTTACTGGGAAAGTCTAGCTAGGCATAGGATCCATTTTCAGTGAAGGCCCAGATATAAATGCTCCATTGTACAGACAACAGTAATCGTCATAGCAACACTAGCATTTGAAAGGCTATAATACACAATAGGCTTAATAATTTTCAAAAAAGGGAGAACTACATAAAATATACAGACAGCCATATTGTTGCTTTTTTCAATTGAAAACAAAATGTCTTACAAGAGGTATAGTTTTGAGAAAGCTCGGGTTGGGAAATAGAAAACAAGGGTAGTTGAGGTTGAACGAGTATAATAAAAGGGTGATGGAGAGTTAGAGAACATGAAGGAGGAAAATGGGGAGAGAGTTGACCAGGGATGAGGCTGAAGAAGAGTGATGTACTCATCGTGTGCAGTACATTTGCAGTGCCGGGAGTTTACTAAGAGAGACTTTAGATGTAGCTGGAATGATTTTAGTGAGCAGTCCTGTCTTACTGTCAAGATGATGGAGTTCCAGGTTTTTGACTGTTAATAGGAGTAGAGAGAGAATGGCCTGCAGAGTTATTAGCTTTTGATATACGTAGAAGTTCTATGTCAGACAAATCCAAGCATCTGGGTGGGTTGTATGGTTGTACAAGGTTGGCTGGAGATAGACAGTTATTTGGTTTGTTTATTAGATTTTGGATAACAGGGAGTTGGGAGCATATGAGTTGGTGAGATAGTTCAAGCCTCTGAAGTATCATCCATGTGTGTCATCTTCTCTTATTAAATCTGACCATAAATCAGTGCCCTTGTCTTTAAAACTGGTGGCACATCCCCTGCAAGTATTTCTGTTTTTAGGGACTTCTTAAAAGCAAATCTTCTTCAGTTACTTAATAACCTAAATAAATTTTATTGTAATCATCCTATGATGGATCCCATGGATGAAGCTGCTGCCTATATCTCTGACTCTTAGTCACACTTAAGTAATTATATGGATAAGGCAGTCACCATGCACACCAAATATAATATGAAATTTAAAAACAACTCCTGTTGTGGAATATCCATTAAAATAAAGTATTTAACAAGAGAAATAATTTACTTAATGCTTATAAGTCTCATACTTTTTACCTTAACAGCTTACTTAAGCAGACTAGTAAAGATATTAAGGAAATCATTAGGAAACTCCAAGCTAAATTTCAACTTAAAATAACCACTAAATCCAAAAGTAACAACAAATCTTTACTTAATTTAAGAACTCTTACCCAATCAAAGCTGCCCACTCTGACACAAAAGAAACAGCTACCATCCTACCTGACAAATTTAGTGAATACTTGACTCCACCCTCATTTATCACTAATCAACAGATTCATCTGTTACAGCCACTACCTTTAATTACTATGGAATAAGTCCTGTTAGCCCTTTCAAAACCTAAAAACAACTCAGCCATGGTGCAGATAACACTCCAGGCTGACTGAGTATCAGTTCCAAATATGGTCTTACTGAACCTCTAAATAACCTCTCTACTCATTACATTCTTAAAGCCTGAACATTGGCCATTCCAATGCTATTGCAGAAGGGCTACCCAACAACATATCCCAGCAACTACAGATGCATTAGTCTCACTAACCTTATATGTAAAGCAAGTATTCTCTCAGACCTCATTTATCTCAACATAGCAAATCAGACTATTATCAATTTGACTTTGTCAAAAGAAGACCCTTCCTCTTTAACCTCACTGAAGCAATGGATGGCAGTTACACAGTATATAAAGCATTTCTGTCCTGACCAAGGATTTTTACAATATTTCCCATGAATGCATTGTTGACAAACTTGAAAATTTGAATATAAATCCTTATGTTAAAAGTGAGATAGCTAAGTGGCTGTCTGACAGATCATATGTGGTTAGAGTCACAGATATCACTTTTGAAAGCAAAAAAGCTACCAGTGGCTTATCAGACTGCTCAGTGCTCCACCCTCTCATATTTAACATCAATGTGTTAGAACTTCAGGAAAATACTGGCCTATGGTTATCTAAGTTTTCAAATCACTCTAAATGTGGAGTTATTTGACCATCCACTGACTTACTATTGATCCAACAACAGTTAGACCATGTTAACTTTTAGTTATGTACTTACCATAACTTTGGATGTATGGGATCCATCTCGCCTACATTCATGACAGATGGGTTCGGAGCCGATCCATCGGTTCCGACTCGGCAACTTATATACTAGCACGGAGTCTCTCATTGGCTGGGCTATACCCTATCCCAGGATGCACTACACCTGCTTCCCCAGATCTTGTTTGTTCGCTTTCATACACCCATGTAAACACAGAGACACTATAAGTCACTATAACCAACTAAAGTTCTTCAAGAAAGAACGCCAAGAAAAAAGTGACTACAGCTCCTCTAAATCCAAAAGGCAGGGGGAAGGAGGGTGGGTACTTATGAATGGCGAGATGGATCCCATACATCCAAAGTTATGGTAAGTACATAACTAAAAGATGTAATGGGATCCTATCTCGCCTACATTCATGACAGATGGGACAGCGTCCCTAGCACCTACATCCCGGGTGGCTCATTGGAACACACTCCTGAGAACCGTGGAACCAAAAGAAGCTCTGCCTCGAGAAACCACATCCAATTTGTAATGAGAAATAAAAGTGTGCGGAGAAGTCCAGGTTGCCGCAGCACAAATATCATCAAAAGATAACTTGGAGTGAAAAGCTACCGAAGTAGCCATTGCCCTGGTAGAATGAGCCTTGACTGGAAAGGGGAGATCTTTTTTGGCCTGTGAATAAACAAAAGTGATACAATCTTTAATCCATTTTGATATGGAGGCTTTTGATACTGGTTGACCCAATTTGTTCGCTGCAAAAGAGACAAACAATTGATTTGATTTTCGCATTTGAGCGGTTCTATCCAAATAAAAACGTAACTGTCTATGTACGTCCAATTGATGCAAAGTATATTCTGCGTTATTAGAAAATTCTGGGAAAAACACAGGGAGTTCTATTGTTTGTTGCAAACAGAAAGAAGAGGCCACCTTTGGAATAAATGCAGGGTTCAATTTCAATGAAACTCTATGTTTGTGAAAAATCAAATAGGGAGGATCAGAACAGAGAGCTTGAAGTTCTGAAACTCGTCTAGCAGATGTTATGGCTACTAAAAAGGCTGTTTTCCAAGACAGAAATTTTAAATCAGAAGTAGCAGCTGGTTCAAAAGGACGGGCAGTTAGGGCAGCAAGAACCATATTCAAATCCCAAGGAGGAACAGGATGAGATAAAGGGGGCCTAAGGAGCCAAGCCCCTTTAAGGAACGCCTTACAAAGTTTGTGAGACATCAATGAAGGTTCAAATGAAGCATGAAAATTAGAGATTGCTGCTAGTTGAACCTTAATGGTAGAAACTGAAGATCCCGACTGAAACAGGAAGGCCAGAAAATTCAGAACCTCCGATACTGGAGCAGTGAGAGGATCAATACCTCGTTCTTGAGCCCAGAAGGCAAACCTTTTCCATTTACTGGAATAAAGTTTGATGGTGGAAGGTTTATGGGAAGAAGACAGAATGTGGACCACATCCGGCGAGAGCATTATCTCGGACTAAGGATGGAAGTGGAGTAACCATGCTGCCAACTTCAGGGACCTGAGAGACGGATGAAGCCGTCCTGACTGATGAGTCAACAGGTCTGGCACCGGATCCAGAAACCATGGACCTTCTATCGCATGCCTCTGTAGGAAAGGGAACCAAACTTGACGAGGCCAGTGCGGGGCAATCAGAATCATCTCGCTCTCCATGTAAATGGCCTTCTGTATCACCCTCGGTAGGAGGGGGAACGGAGGGAAGGCGTAGAGAAGACCGGAGGGCCAACTGTGGGTCAGAGCGTCCCTGGGAATCTGTCCCTGGGAAGGGAACAGTGTGAAGAACTCTGTGCATTTCGCATTGTGGGGGCTGGCAAACAGATCGCAGCAAGGAAGACCCCATCTGTCGAAGATTTTCGCAGCTATACTCTGATTGAGGGACCACTCGTGGGGCAAGAGAATGGTCCTGCTTAATCTGTCCGCAATCACATTTGACTTCCCCGGTATGTGCGTTGCCATTAGAAAGCGGTTGGTAGTTACCGCCCAGTGCCAAAGTCTCATGGCTTCTCTGCATAGTGGGTAAGACCTGGTACCCCTTGCTTGTTTATGTACCATACTACCGACATGTTGTCGGATAGGATCGCAATTGGGCCCTGCGGGAGAGCGTGATGGAGAGCTTGGAGTACCAATAGTACCGCTCTCATCTCCAGGACATTGATATGCAAATGTGTTTCCTGGATCTGCCATGTGCCTTGGACCGACCTGTCCAGGTAATGACCCCCCCACCCTACCTGGGAGGCGTCCGTGGTCACAGTGGCAACGGGACGTTGAGGAATAAATGATCGCCCTTGGTTGAGATTTGACTGTAGAAGCCACCAACGCAGATCTCGACGGCAACTTTCCATTATTATGATTAAGTGGTTCAAGGGCAGTTCCTGATAAGACCATTGAACCGACAGTAGCCATTGTAGAATTCGCATGTGAAGTCTGGCCAAGGGAACTAGAAGTATAGTCGACGCCATCGAGCCCAACAGTTGTAGAATCCGATGGGCCGGGGCTCTTTGTAAGTGAAGGCAGGATTTGATTTGATCTTGTAAGATCTGGATTCTTGCTGCCGGCAAAAAGGCACGCATTCTTTTTGTGTCTAAGTCTGCGCCTATGAAAGTAATACGCTGAGAAGGCTGTAGTACAGATTTTTGCAAATTGAATGTGATCCCCAAAAAGCGGCCCAAGGTGAATGTGGCTCTGAGCGCTTGAAGAAGTAGATGCTCGGAGGTGGCTGTAAGGAGCCAGTCGTCTAGATAAGGAAACACCTGGAATCCCAGACTTCTCAGGTGAGCAGTTACCACTGCCAGACACTTGGTGAACACCCTGGGGGCTGTGGTGAGACCAAAGGGCAGTGCTTGGAATTGGAAATGACTGGCTCCGAGACGGAAGCGTAAATGTCTCCTGGACTCTTGAGCTATGGGAATATGATAGTAAGCGTCCTGGAGATCTACTGAGCACATCCATGCATCTTTTTCCAGCAAAGGAAGAATAGATTGAAGAGTGACCATTCGGAATTTGGACTTCTTGACGAAACGATTCAATGCACTGAGGTCCAAAATGGGCCTGAAGTCCCCTGTCTTTTTTGGCACCAAAAATAATTTTGAGTAAGTTCCTGATCCGATCTGGTCAGTGGGGACAGGCTGGATGGCTCTTTTTTCTAGCAGCTTTGAAATTTCTAATGCTGCCTGATCCCGCTGACTGGGTGGCACATCCGGGATTTCCCTTAAAGAAAGGGGGGGTTTGCTGAAAGGGATGACATATCCTCCGGTGATAATGCGAAGCACCCACTGATCGCTTGTAATGGATTCCCAAGCTTGTGGATGCGCCGCAAAGCGACCCCCGACTGGCTCCGGAGTTGCACAGTCGGGCAACCACTCAGGAACGCTGGTTGTATGAAGAACCACGAAAGGAATCACGGTCTCCAGAGTTACGGGGGCCTCTGCCACCTCTGGGGCGGCGTCTTCCAAAATCCCCCCCCCCCTGCCTCTGGAGGGGGAATCACTGGGTGGAGTAGAGAAAGACTTTTGGGAGTTTTTGAACCACATTTTCCCTCCTCTCCCAGCCTTGGGATAAGGCCTGGAAGGAGCGGAATAACGGGCCCCAACGGCAGTCAAAGTCTTGCCCTCCTGCTCGCACCGAGTTAGCGTGTCCTTCACCTTGGGTCCAAACAAAGATGACCCAAAGGGGGCGTCCGCGAAGGAAGACTTGAAGGCCTCTGTAAACGAACACAAGCGTAACCAGGCTTGTCTCCTAAGGGCAACGCCTGTTCCCGCTGCTCTACTCGCCCCCTCGGCCGCATACGAGATGAGCCTCATGGACGAGTTAACAATAGAAGAAAGAGTAATCATCTGTGCGCCAACAGTCGAGGCCAGCGCTTCAGGTAGATTACCAACAAGGGAGTCATTTAGCTCTTTGAGAAGATCCCTTTGGAGCCTCGTAAAATGACATAAATAATTCAGCGACCATAAGGTAAAGGCCGCTGAGGACAGGGTACGCTTCCCGTACCTATCCATACTCCTAGAATCCTTATTAGGAGGATGAATAGACGTCGAAGCCTCTGCCACGTCCTGCTGTGTGGCAGAAGCCACCACCAAAGCATCTACGTACTCCTTAGTGAGAAATTCTTTCTGGGGAGCTGACAAGAATTTGTTAGGCCTCGCAGGCACCGGTTCCACGGAATCAGGGTGTTCCCACACCCTTCGAGAAACCACATCAAGGAGTTCATCAAAGGGCGGAGACATCCAGGAGGCGGAGGGCTGGGCTCCAAAGGCCTTGAGGAAGACTGACTCCTCAGTTGAAGGGTTTTTGGCTTGCCAGTCACCTCTCTGTCTCAGAATCTCCAAGATATCTGAGAAGGAGATATCATCCGAAGATGATTTGGGGGACCCTTCAGCGTCATCGAGGTCAGTATCCGATGTGATAGACTCATCTTGGGAGTCTACGTGCTTCCTCTTGCACAATTTCTTCCGTGGAGGTTCGTCCAAAGCGGTTTCGGACGGACCACCCGGAAGAAGGGAACCCCCGATTGGGGTATCCTCAGGCCCTGGAGCCCCGCTGCCGGGGGGCTGCAACGCAACAGAGGCACCAATCTCCAAATCTAGGGACGGTGAGGTAGAGTCTAGCTGAACCGGCAAGGGCATGGCCAGCGCGCTCCTCATGGCCTCAATGGCCGGACCTCCAGAATCCAAGGAAGTCACTGGTCTAGAGGCCACGATGGCACTGGGAATTCCAGCAGCCGATGCTCCGAGGGGAAGACTAGGCACCGAAGCACCTAATCCCAAAGTATTCCCCTCGGGCCCGGCTGTAGAGGTCGCAGTGCCAAACCCTGAACCGGAGGACAGGGTAGGAAGCATGGTCGGAGCCGAAGGCCTGATAGGGGTCTCTGCTCCGACCGTATGGCTCCACATTGCTCCACCACCACCGGCTCCAACAACTCAGAAGAGGTTGGAGGAGGAATCAAGAGTGTAGGAGGGGATCGGCTCGAAGCAAACTGTGCTGGAGCCGAGACCATTTTAGCAAATACTGGAGATTGGAAGACCCTCTGTAAAACCCTATCCAGGTCCGAATCCGATAGTCTCGAGGATTTAGAGGAGGTAGACACTCGAGAAGACTTTCCTCTCGGCTCCGAGGAGAAGGGGACCGGCTCAAACGGCTCCAATACTGTCGGCGCCGACTCCACCAACTCATGGATCACTATCGGCCGAAGAAGCCTTTTCTTCGAGCCGAGGGGGAAGAGTCTGAGCTGCACACTTCCACCGGCTCCGAAGCCATTGGAGCCGATGGAGGTGATTCACCTCTCGATACTCCAACTTGCGGCTCCGAAGACAATGGAACCGGTAGGAGGTATCGAGGCAGACTCTTCGACACTCGGCCCAAGTCAGTGGAGCCGAGGAAGAAGAGGTCAACTTTTCTTTTTAGAAGTCGGCTCCGACGGACTTGTCGGAGGCGACGATCTTTTCTTTTTGGAAGCAACAGGAGGATTCAAAGCTTCCTCAAAGGAGGGTTTAATAAGCCCTTTTAAAATGAGCTTGTTCTTACGCTCTTGAAGAACTCTAGCAGAAAAGGCATGACATACGCTACAAGTCTCTTGTAAATGTTTCGGCCCCAAACAATAAACACAAATAGAATGGCTGTCTGTTATGGACATTTTATAACTGCACCGAGTGCATTTTTTAAACCCTGACTTCTGTTCTTTAGACATAATACAGGTAGCTAAAGAAATAGAGTTCACTGCAAAATAAGCACTATAAGAAAAATAGCGCCAACTGGAAGGCGCGAGACACAGTAGAAATTACCTCACAAACAACTGACAAAAATACCAAGGCCAAAGCCCTCTAATTTAAACGGGCTTGGCCCGTAGGTACAAAAAACACAAAGGAATTAAATTAATAGTAGAAAAAAGCCTTTTAACTAAAACTACACTAGGATAGGGCAAGGGCCCTCTAACTTAAACGGGCCTTGCCCGACAACAAAAAGAACAAGTACCAGACAACACTTAGCACTCAAACTTTCAAAAATAGGATAAAGAAGCTGTTAAAACAGCTGTTTGGTTAATATCTGACAAGAAACCCCACGGTCAAAGACCAATAAAGGTAAAGATAAATCACTTAGCTCCAGCCAAGTCGAGACCACGTCCAGCTAGTAAAGCGGCAAACGAGATCTGGGGAAGCAGGTGTAGTGCATCCTGGGATAGGGTATAGCCCAGCCAATGAGAGACTTCGTGCTAGTATATAAGTTGCCGAGTCGGAGCCGATGGATCGGCTCCGAACCCATCTGTCATGAATGTAGGCGAGATAGGATCCCATTACATCAACTGGTACAAAGGCATCAAACTCATATTAAATATGGAAAATGTAATGCAGGTTATTTTAGTTAACAAGACATTTTCCTTTCGCCTCCAATCAAGTACTGTCATAAGAGACCAAGGTACTCCTGTTGATTTTTTTTTATCTTTTGACCATCATGCCTCTGTAGTAATTAGGGATGTCACGTGTTTGATCTAATTTCCAAGGACATCTCCTCTAGATGCAAACAAATGTTAATTCCATTTTACTCATGTCTCACCAGACTCATTATTAAATATAATACCCCTTTTGTTAGGTATTTTTAAAAAACATGTTCCTCAACTCAAGAGACCTCAGAAATTCCTAAATAAAAACATTCATGGCATCAGACATCTTTGTTATCAGGACAGACTGGAGCTCTTTTTCTATACTCACCTTCTTATAGACTCCTCCATGTGAATCTGTGTCTAGCCTTTCAAGTTCTAACATATCCAGTCCTCTGACCTTCTGTTCCTTCACAGAGTAAACAGTACCTCAAATATCAGGTGATATGAAATAAAACTTCATCAATAAATAAATGATATACTTTAAAAAGTTAGATTTGAAGACCAATGTATTCCCCACCTTTGGAACAAACCTTCAATAGTTATCAAGTAGAGAATCACATTTGTGCCTTGGTGGTAAACCTTAATAATTGGGTAGACACCCTCAAATTCTACCCAGTCTGTCTTGTATTGACTTTCTTTAGGTTTATAGGTGTATACTAGGATAACAACCACTAGGGCCCTTGTAAGCCTAGCCACGCAACCCTAATATGATCCACAAATTTGATTTATATAGGAGGCGATTAACTAACTGCCTCTGTCCATAAGAAACAAAGGTGCAAGGCCAGGGGTGAATTTGCAATTACCCATTGACTGGTACAAGTTACAGTTAAATAGATTTAGAGAGGAACTCTGCATCACAGGGATGGGGAGCCTGTTCCATAGTATGGGGATTCTCTGAGAAAAATCTCTCTCGCTCTCTTTCTCTCCAACATGTCTATGTTGCAACCAAAATGTAGTCTTTTGCTCTAGTAATTCTAATGCTGCTTGTTTTGCAGATGTGCAAAAGGTTAAGCAAAACAGGGTCTAACGATATCTCATATGTCAGACAAAGATCACTTCTCTGTAGTCTTTATAATATAGAATAAAGAGACAAGGTTTTGAGATGATCAACATAAGATATTTTATTTATTCCCTGTATTATTTTTGTAAGGAACCTTTGTGGATGTTCCAGTTGCTGCATGTGTCTGGTCAGGTACATACCAAAGGGAGCATTATACTCTATCATGGGTCTGATGAGGGCTAAGTAGAGTTGTACAATGACCTTTCTGGACCTAGATGCCATCCGCTTACTTATAAGTTGAGCTACATAGAGAGATGTTCTTACTACTTTGGACACATGTTGGTCAAAAGCTAGGTTACTATCTACATAACTTCACAGATCCCTGACTAGTGAATCAACTTTTAGCGGTGTTTTATTGATGATGTGGTTACTTGGGGTAGCTGATTTCACAAAAGGTAATATAATGCATTTCTTGGCATTGAATTTTAAGTCATGGCTTTAGCACCAGGTGTTTGTCTGTGTTAGACCTTACTGAAGGGTGTACTCATCTTGGGGAGATTCAAAGACTATTGCCAATTTGCAATCATCTATGAACTTGATCAGCCAGAGGCCTTTGACGTTGGCTTTGACCTCTGAGAAGTAGCTGACATAGATGAGTGGGCCCAGCACAGAGCACTGAAGGACTCCATTGGTGACCTGCCTCTTTGTGGGGGTGGCTTCACTGATCCTAATGGCTTGAGTCCTATCCTTGCATCAGCTAGCTTTCCAGTGTCTTTTAAATGGGGTTATGCCTCATTCTGAAAGCCTGTGAACAGTGCCCAAGTGGCATATTGTATCAAGTGCTTTTGTCAGATCTATGTAGGCAGTATGCACCATTTCCCCCTCATCCATTGCCTTAGTGACTTTTTCAAAGAAGTTCAGCAGGTTCAGTAAGCATGACCATCCTTTGGCAAACCCAAACTGGGATGGATCCAGTGTCTGGAGGTTTCCTATGTCCTTATTGCTAATTTCCATGACAATTCTTGGCTTTGCAAATAAATATAGTCAGATTAATGGCTCTGCAGTTTCCAGTATCTGTTGATGGTCTGTCTACATAACCTGTAGTATAGAGAAACAACACTCAAGAATAATCCAAAGTTTTATTGTCAAATTCAGTTCATTATGCACTTTCATTCCATTTGTAAGGAAGTTCTGAGGAAGTTCCTTATAAATGGAAAGAAAGCACTTAACTAACTGAATTTGACAATAAAACTCTAGATTTTTCTTGAGTGTCGTTTCTCTATACTACAGGTCATGTAGTCAGATCATGATTTTCCTGCGGTGTTACCAGTTTGTGCAGTGGATCTGTTGATGGTCCCTAATTATAGTTGGAGGAGTGATATTTCATGGTATTTCTTGGGGAATGGTTGGTGGATGATAGGGGGGTAAAGCTGGAACTGAATTTGCCCATTAACAGGTTCGCTATATTGCCAGGCTCAGTGAATGTGGCACTATTAACCACCAGTTCAGCACTTTGCTGTGTGCTGCCCTTGAGGTTTCTGACATAGCTGAAGAAGAACTTAATGTTATTGTTCACCTAGGAGGCTATCTTAAGTTCAAAGTTGACTTTGTTTGGCCGAATTAACCTTCTTAGTTGCCTAATTAGTTTGATGAGAGAGTTTTATCTTTATGGGAATTACCCTTCCTGATTTTTGCCATGAATCTTTTTCCTTTTGTTTCATTTCCTGTTTAATTTGTAATGCCACTGGGGTGGGATGTTTCTAGGGCTAGTTACAGGCATATTTCTGATAGGTACAGCAACTTCTATGCTGCTATTGATATAGTTGTACTGAGTTTCTGGGAGCAATTCTGCATTGGTGACCAGTTTGCCTTGGAATAGTTCCTAACTGGTATAGGTTTTTCTGGGGTTACAGAGCTGATTTTGATTTCAAAGGAGACAGCTTTATGGTCAGACCTTAGCAGGAAGGATGAAACACTGTGGGAGAAGGTAATGAATTCTCCCATATTTTTCAGTATTTGATCCAGTATGTTGGAGCCTCTAGTGGGAGATTTCGCTGTTTGGTTAAGCATGTTAGTATTTACAAAGTCTAGGAATCTTTCTACCTCTAGATTTGAGACCATGTAGGATTCCCAGTCTACAGAGGGATTATTAAAGTCTCCTGTGAGTAGGGTGTTAGGCTGGATGGTATCTGTCTCAAGTAAGTCCAGGTGTGCATTGTAAGCTTCTTGGGACATGGAGGATTACCTATAGCTGACTAGGATACAGTGTGGAATTTTTATGATATTTGATGATCTTTATGAATAGGAACCCCAGCTTGCCATCCTGTTTCAGCAGCTTACAGGTATTCTTGTTATTGATGTATATGGAGACACATCCACCTTTACCCCTTGTCTGTGCAGCTACAGGTTAAAAGTATGGCAGGCACTGAAACCTTATAGTTCTGGGACACTGTCTGCCACATTAAACCATGTCTTGTTAACTGCACAGATCTCTGTATTTTTCAGTGTCAGAAGGGCTTGAAGAGTGTGTAGTTTGCTATTTAGGCTGCTGGCACTGAGCAATAACACCTCGAAGATTAGTTGAGATGGTTTTGCCAGTAGGTTTGCCAATTTGCCATTGCCTATAAAAGGCACGGTAGGGGTGGATAATGTTTTAACTCAAAGGAACTTCATAATATGGGTTATTTGTTAGGCATGTAATGGTCTGCAGATTGATTTCTAGTACTTACCTATGAACCCATGAAACTATTGTGGCTATAATGAATCAAGTTGAATTCGCTAGTGATTCATCTGCATACCAAACAGTTAGTAGGTTAGGACTCTTCAGAGAATGATGTTCCATACTGGTCATATTTCTTTTTTATTCACTGATGCAAATAAATGTCACCAATGTAAAAAGTCTGGTGGATAATGGACATCTTTTTATAGTTGTCTTTGTAGTGTTTTTTGGGTAAGAGTTCATGTTATCCAACGCATCCCAGCAGTAGTGTTATCATGGACCCTGCACTTCCTTACAAAGCTTGCAGACATGCCCACTGTGTTTTTTACTTTTTATGCAAAGTCCCATTCTCCTAGATAGCAAAATGCCCTTTGAAAGCCTAGAAGAATGCCTGCAAACTGACAATTTTTCATTTTGACCTACTTTTGTAAGTCAAACAATACTATTATCAGATTGTGTCCTCCTACTCTTCATTTTATTAAATCTTGGTGACTACTTGAGAGGATTCTGGAAAAATGTTGATTAAGCCTATTTGGTAACACTGTGCCAAAATGTATTACTGCGAACAAGACTAATAAAACTGGGTTGTAATATTCAGCACTGGTTTTATCTTCACTTGGATTTGGAAACATCATTGCACTCAATAATGTGGTTTCTGTAGTAGTTGACTCCCCTTCATTCAGGCTCCTGGAATAGCTGTAATACTGATTCAATTAATTGTTAATGTTTTTTTTTTTTAATCCAATGTTATGCTGTTCAGCCATGGGATTTTCCTGCGTCAAGCAGTTGATGGTATATACAACTTAAGTCTTTATAATAGCCCTACCTTTTCCTTTAGTCTCAGTTTCCATGATTCTAGGAAATGACAGTGCATCTAAAAATGAGATCATATGAGTTTTGTTAAAATGTCTCCCTCTCTGAAATATTGATAAATATTCACTCTTTATGATTTGTTTAATCTCAACTATTATTATAGCACTTTCTCTATTTATTTTTAAATCTCTTGTAGGTATTTTACCTAACCATTTTTTAATATCTCTTCAATGGGAATTTTCTAGATGCAATACCTTTAGCCCAGTATAGTTTATATTATCCCCACAGCTCATATATATGTTTATAAACTGAAGGGACTCTTGCCTCCCACTGTTTCAAATTAGGTAATGACAGCTTGTCTGTACATAATAACCATCTATATTTCATTTTTAAGTTTATGACTTGATCAATCAAAGCTTGTATTTCTAGTTGAGTAGACAGTTATCCCCCTCTCCTTATCCAATTTAACATTTCTTTTATGTTACTTTTAAATTCCCACTTTCTGATTATAATCTCATTGGCTGTGTTTTCATTGTTCCCCATTCATTAATATATGCCTTCAAAAGACCTTCCTGAGGATTCAACAAACTCCATGGAGACTTAGCTTGAATCCTATATGGAGTTTAAATGTTTGCATAATGATCAGCAGTGCTAATCGCATATGCATGCCCCGCATCACGCTTACACAGATACAAACAAGGTTTCATGGCCAGCATCAGTGTTGCTGGTCAGGAAACTGTGTAAAGCAGCACAAACACCTACAGACATGCAGACATGTTTACCTACAGGCAAACTAGTTCTGCAGGATTGCACAGGCAACCACAATGATTACCAGAGTTTAATATAAGGTAATGCATAAATTTCTAACACATTATAGAAAAGTTCAGTAAGTGCAGAGTACTGTGCAAACCTTTTTTTCTGTGGTGATCAGCAAGGGTCCATAGACTGCATTATAAATAATTACTTATTTTGGGGATGTGTTTGTATTGAAAAGAGGGACACACATGAATTGTAGGAATGAACGCAAAAGTGAAACATGGTAATGCAAGGCAGATAAGGGCATGTCA
>NC_056731.1:1538500514-1538568014 GCF_019279795.1 Protopterus annectens | reverse complement strand
GGAGGCAAGTAGAGGGAAGAACAAAGGGGAAGCCATAGAGGCAATTGCAGGAGGTAATTGGGAGAGAACCATAGATTTCCACTTCTTCACCACAGTAATGTAAACAGGTAGACAAAATTTGATGAATATGGACTGTCACCACAACACAGTTGGGTGACAAGAATGCAATGATATTATATAGCCAACTGGACCAAACCAAGTGTGTCGAGAAGACATATATGCAGAGTGGAGAGATATATAGGGACAATTTTTGTGGAATAGGTGCACATTTTTTTTTCAAACAAGGAGGAATGTTGGAGAAGAGACCTAGGGATGTGAGAGTCAGGTATGTAGGGTAGGTGATGAAGTAGGTGTAGGCAAACAGAACATACAGGACAGATACTGGGATGGTAATGGGCACAAAAAGTTTGGGAGGTACCATGATTGAGGATTAGTAGGGGACATTGGAGGTACATGCCCATCAAGTGTGGGAACAGTGAGAATTTAGTCCACATCCTCAGAACTGTCATCACTGTCACCTTTCTCAGTTCCCTTTGCGACTGTTTTTTTTTTGTTTTTATAACCAACTTCTCCACTCTGCTGATGTCAGCACCAAGGCCACTCTATATTAGAGCTTGCACTATCCCTGGCAGCTCCTGGAAGGATTATAATTACTGCTTCCACTAGTACTCCCAGCAGGTACCACTGCACCACCAACTGGGACACTGTTACCTGGCAAGGATGGACTAGGTCGGGTAGTGGTTGTGGAGGCAGTACTGCCAGATTGCATCCCAGAGGTGCTGGGTTTTTGTGTGGCAGCCAGTGGATGGTTGGCAGGCTGAGTGACA
Source organism: Protopterus annectens (assembly GCF_019279795.1). Classification (NCBI taxonomy): domain Eukaryota; kingdom Metazoa; phylum Chordata; order Ceratodontiformes; family Protopteridae; genus Protopterus; species Protopterus annectens. The sequence goes on along the minus strand of NC_056731.1, from coordinate 1,538,567,187 downwards.
GTGGTTGGCCCTGTCACAAAAGGAAATATTGCCAGCCCAGCTATCTGAAATTTTGTAAATAATTCTATGTCATTTGTTAATATTGATACGATTTATACAGAACTGTTTGTTATGTACTGAGTTAAATGTAACCACAACATGGCCTGCTGGCTAAGAACAGAAATGTGTATAAACTATTATAATTGTGCAACTATACATGTTTTAACAGAAGAAACTGTGACATAAAAGGCTAACTTGCAAAACTTCAAGAAAATAAGTTGAAACTAAATTATTTTATGATTGTGCTATAAGACAGTTTCAGTGTAGCAGACACAATGTCTAGAGCTAGAAGTTTTTTTTGTATTGTCTTGGAAGATAAATAATTACTTGGTTTGAGATGCAGAAGAGTTTTATTGTTTTATCACTTTCAGGATCTGCAAACATCTGAGAGGTAAGTATTTTTCACAGAGAGATGCTAAACATGCTTGTACTTTCTGACTGTGGTGGTAGCTTGGGAATTAAAGACAGGTGACAAAAAGTGATGTCATCCAAGCTAACCCAGCCGTAATATTTGATATTAATTTAAGGACTCTCTCAGAGGGTGACTCGGCATTTTGTACTTTGTCTTTGACCTAACAAGAACATCCACTCCTCACCACCATCTGCACCTGCCTTGCTGTAAGCAAGTCTAGGGTACAGTAATTTCTCTTAGATACAGTTAGGAATATAGTGAAATATAGATTGGATGATTTATTTGAGACTGTCCTGTAATATTGATTTAAATATTTCCTGTGATTTTGACTCTCAAGTAACTGTGTTTGTTTACTGATTATTGTCTTGTTCTTTTGTTATTAATTCTTAAATATATTTAAACCTTTGTGGCTGATATTTGTGAGACATATTTAAGCTCTGAGAGTACTTGCATGTCTATTTGATGACACTGTATAGGCTACTCCTAATAGTCTTGCCCTTGGTCAGACTACCATTTGGATTATTTATTTATTTATTTATTTATTTATTTATTTATTGCATTTGTTAACTGGGAAAGTCCACTGGGGCTAGAATGAGCCCATTTTCAGTAGAGGCCAGGAGAGAAAAGCTCCACAATAATTACATACATAGAAAATATTAATATGCAACAGGTAACAAAGAATATTAAGCAGTACTTTTATACTGAATGAAAATATTAAAACAACAGTGAAAATGATTACAATCATGTAAAAATATAAGTAATAAAATATATATTCAAATAACACGTTTTTGTAGTAATTCTGCAAGGTTCATAGCAGTGGGGAGTTAAGTACAGTGTAAGAATAGGAGGAGATAAAAGGGCTAAGGAGGGAAAAGTCAGGCTAAAGTGACAGGAAAGCAGTAAGTAGGCAGAGAGAAAGGAAGGAATGGTAGTAATAGACTAGTTAAAGGTGTAACACTGTTAATGTTATTATTATACCAGATTATTTCTTTTTTATTTATTTATTTAACATTCGTTAACCAGGAAAGTCTGACTTGGAATGAAGCCAGTTTTCAGTGGAAGTGCAGGGAGAAACGTTACACAGTAGGATTGGACACCCTTTGTTAAGGGCCTTAAAAGTATCTGATAATTAGTGGCTTGTGTCAGATGGAACTACCTTGTAGTCTGGACAGAAGGGGGCATAGCTAGTAAACCTGTGCCAGCCTTACCCAGGTGTGTGTGTGTGTGTGTGTGTGTGTGTGTGTGTGTGTGTGTGTGTGTGTGTGTGTGTGTGTGTGTGTGTGTGTGCATGTGTGTGTGTGACAGCTAATTGGCCTGGGACAAAAAGCACTGGTTAGACAGAGAGGGTGCTGGCCACTCAGCTGAGATCTCAACTCTATAACTATGCCAGTAGGGAGTCTTACTGAGGATCTGGAGAAAGAGGGAGAAGCCAGCCCCCAACTGACTGAGATCTCTGTGTGCTGTTAAGGGAAACTCCACTTTACTGTGGGTGTACTTGTCATCCTCCCAGTGTGTACACCCTGTAGCTGTTGCCAGTGCTGAAGATTGAAGCTCCTTGATTACTGGGCCAGTGTGGGGCATCACGTATTAATTGGTTGGCAGTGGTGGGATAGCCACATCACATATTAACTGGCTTGTAATGGTGTGGATATTGTATACCTGTAGCCTTTAAACAATGGTCACTAAGGAAGGTGTTTGTACTCTCAATCAGCCACACAGTGAACATTCAGAATTTCATATCACAGTCATTTTATTTATTCATTTTTGTTAGCTTAGTTAATCATGGAGAGCAGGCAAGCATGTCGGCAGAAGAGTATGGCAAGCTGACAATGAGCCAGTTAGCTGAAATGTGCCAGGCTAAAGAACTGGTACATGCTAACCAGACTAAAGCAAAAATGATTGCAGCCTTGGGCAAAGCTGCATCACACCCCAGCAATCAGGAGAACAATCTGACTGGCCTTAGAGATGTACAGCTCTTAGAAAATGGACAGTTTAACCTTTCCACAGAGGACTTAAAAATCCATCTGTAGTTAAAGAGACTTGAGCTGGAAGCCAAGCATTTGGAAATAGAAGACTGATATGTCTAAAGGCTGAGAAAAATGAGAAACTGAGATGTCTGGAGGCTGAGGAAAATGAGAAACTGTAACATCTGGAAGCTGAGGAAAATGCAAGGCAGAGGCAACATGAAAAGGAGATGCTGACTCTTTGCTGGAGTCAAGTAGGTAATGGAGAAGGGAGTAACCGAACCCCAGGAGCAACAAAGATCAGTAACTTTCTTCCACAATTTACAGAGGGGGATCATTTTGATAGCTTCATTCATATGTTTGAAAGGGTATGCAAATGGTATAATGTTGACCAAGGGCTCTGGGTATGGTTCCTGACTCCCCTTACTCCATGGTAAATCTGTAACTGTTATTTGTACATTGTTCATAGGTTCATAGGTGTGTACTAGGCTAATGGCCCTGGAGCCTTTACAAGCCTAGCCCAAAAAAATTGCCCAGGTACTGTGCCACCTGATGTTAGTTCACAGTGCCCATATCCATTTGTGCAACTGAAATGATCTCTGGAGTGAACTTTGTTACCCATCCACTCATCAAGATTTCTCTTGAAGAGGGCCAGCGAGGTGCTCTGCTTGACATGAATGGGAAGCTTATTCCAGAGTATGGGCAGTCTTTGGTAGATGAATCTGCCCCTCCAACATGTTCTGTTAATTGTGTTAAGGAGTTTGTGATCTCTGGAGCATGTGGCGTGGGGGGAATTGGGATTTCTTTAGGTGTAGCATTTCAAGTAGGGCTGGGTCAGACATCATTGCATAAATTATAATACAGTAAAAAAATGTCTTTTAGAATGCTTTAAGTTAGCACCTGAAGCTTACAGGAAAAATGTTTTGTGAGGATAGACGGAAGGCAGATGAAACTGTGTGTAATGAATATATTGCTGATCTAAGCACTTATTTTCATAGGTGGGTGAGTGGATGTCAGGTCACCACATTTGAAGGACTGGCAGACCTTTTGGTGAGGGAACAAGCCCTTAGCACTTTGTCTGAGGACATGAAAATCTGGTTAGATGATAAACAATGCACTGCTGCAGATGAGTTGGGGAAGAAGGGAGCCCTATACCTAGAAAGCAGGGCATCACTGCACAGGAAAGGGACACTCACTGCTGCTCATGGGTCTAAGGGAATCCATGGTGGGCAGCCCAGACTGTCCCAACATAGTCCACCAGTAGCAGGGGAAGCCACTAGTCCAGGTACATCTCCAGGACCAAGGGTTAAATGTTTTAAATGCAACCAGTGGGGCCATGTAGCATATACATGTCTATGGAGGCAAAGTGGGTAACAAAAGGTGGGTGAGCCAGTAAGTCGGAATGACAAAATGCCAGCTGTAATTTGTCTAAAAACAACAAAGGTACGAAACTACCACAAGAGGTTATATCCTATCTTAGTAAATGGGAAAGAGGTCACTGCTAAGAGAGAAACATACTCTGACTTAGCCATTGTGTAGCCTGCAATGGTTAAAGAAGAGCACAACTTGCTTGGGAAGTCTACTCCAGTCAGAGCTTTAGGAGGGATCCCATTCCAAGTACCTTTGGGTAGGGTTCACCTTGATTGGGAAAGTGGAAATGGAAGCCAGAAAGTAGGTGTGTTTGAGGATATCCCAGCAGATGTCCTGATAGAGAATGATTTTGATAATGCAGTACCTTGTGTGCATGCACTTACATGCAGTCAGGCTTGTAGACAAGCATGTGGGTCTTGTAGCCTGGGGAGACCCAGATAGACTGCACACTTGCAGGCAGGACTGGTGATGTGGTTACTTCAGGGAGGGAGCTACCCTGTAGTAGTGAGACTGTAGGTGAGTCACAGCTGCTTGTAGGTACTGATGTTCCCTTCCACAGAGTGACTGCAAGGGCAGAGATGAGAAGTAGTACACAGGCTAACAGTGAGGCATCAAAGGATGCCAGACTTCCTGTGGAAAGGAGCTAGGAAGGATTCTCAAGGGAAAGGGGAACCTGTATACTGGGACAAAGGGTTACTGTATAGAGAGTGGACCCCTGAGGGAGGGCTAGAGGGTGAAAATACAGCAGTTGGTAGTGCCCAGAGCTTACCATCTGGCACTTCTAGCCATAGCCCATGATATTCCCTTTGCAGGTCATATGGGCATAAAATGTACAAAGAGACGTATTATGCAGAACGTTTATTGGCTTGGGATGTCTAGAGATGTAACAGAGTACTGTAGGACCTGTGAGCAGTGCCAATAGGCAAGGCTGGAGACAAGGTGAAAGCTCCTTTGATGCCTTTGCCTGTGATTGAGGAGCTGTTTCAGAGGGTAGCTATTGATATTGTGGGGCCTCTGAGTACCCCAAGTTCCACAGGGACAATGTAAATCCTAGTGGTAGTAGATTATGCTACCAGATACCCTGAGGCAGTGGCTCTGTCCTCCATTGAGGCAGAAAAGATGGCAAATGCTTTGTTAGAGATTTCCAGCAGGGTAGGTTTCCAAAAGAAATACTGACAGAGGTGCCAAATTTCATGTCAGACCTGCTGGCTTGTCTGTGGAAGTACTGTGGGGTGAAGCACTTAAAGAACACCCATTACCATCCCCAGACTAAAGGTCTTTTTGAGATGTTAAACTCTACACTCAAGAAGATACTATGGGCATTTGTAGACCAGTTTAAGAGGGAGTGGGACAAATATTTGCTGCATCTGCTGTTTGCTTACAGAGTGGTGCCCCAGGTATCCACAGTTTTTTCATCCTTTGAGTTGCTGATTGCCATAGGTTGAGGGGACCTTTAGATTTGATTTGAGATGAGTGGGAGGGTGAGTGTGAATCCCGCAAAGAGTCTGTTTTGGTATATGCCCTAAACCTCAGGACAAGGCTCAAGGAACTCATGGGCTTGGCCCAGAAGAACCTGGCAGAAGCACAGCAGCAGAAAAATGTCTGGTATGACAAGAATGCTCGAGCTAGAAAGTATGTTGTAGGGCAGCAGGTAATGGTTCTCATTCCTGTCAGACACAACAAGCTGGAGGCAGCTTGGGAGGGACCCTACATGGTGGTAACGAAGGTCAGTGATGTTAACTACATAGTAGTACTGCTAGGCAGGAGACAGGGGCAAAAACTGTACCATGTTAACATAATGGATCCTTACCATGATAGGGAGAACCTTGTGCTGAGTATTTGCAGTGGATGGCAGGAAGAGTCTGAGGGGGATCTGGTGACTGATCTCCTCAGTGAATGTCAGACTGGCACCTCAGTGGAAGGAGTAGCAGTGTCCCAGCAGTTATTCTCTACCCGGGTTCAAGAAATCCGAGCAGTGTTACAAGAGTTTGGGGACATGTTCACTGGGAAACCACGGTGCACTCACCTGGTGTAGCACCTATTAAACAGGCCCCTTATAGGGTGCCTGAGAGAATCAAACAGACTTTGAGGGAGGAGATACAGGAAATGCTGGAACTAGGGGTAATTCAGGAGTCCAGCATTCCCTTGGCCTACCCAGTGGTGCTGGTGCCAAAGAAGGATGGCAGCACCAAGTACTGTGTGGACTATTGGAAATTAAATAGTCACACAGAGTCAGATGCTTACCCCATGCCTAGGACAGATGAAGCCCTAGAGCAGCTGGGTGGAGCTAAGTATCTTACCACTATTGATCTTACCAAGGGTTACTAGTAGGCCCCCTTGACTCCTGGCACTAGCGAGGGGTCAGTCTTTGTGATCCCTTTCTGCTTGTACGAGTTCAAGAAGATGCCCTTTGGGATGAAAAATGGCCCAGTGACTTTCCAGAGGCTGGTAGATAATATCCTATCAGGAGCAGCAGATTTTGCTCTTGCTTACCTAGATGATATTGCCATATACAGCCATTCCTGGCAAGAGCACCTTGGGCATGTCAGGGAGGTGCTGGGTAGACTACAGAGGGCAGGGTTAACCATTAAGCCCAGTAAACGTCATGTGGGTATTGCAGAGGTCTCTTACCTGGGCATAGAGTGGGGAATGGTAAGATCAGGCCAGAACCTGCCAAAGTGGAATCTGCCCCTGTTACCAAAAAGCAGATGAGGGCATTCTTAAGGACAGTAGGGTACTAAAGAAAGTGTGTCCCCAATTATAGTACCATAGCTGCTCCCCACACAAACATGACAAGGAAAAACAAGCCAGATAAGGTAGTGTGGACCCCAGCATGTGAGCAGGCATTCCAGAAGGTTAAAGGAACTTTGAGAAGACCCCCTGAGTTAGCCAGTCCAGATTACAGCAAATAATTTGTTGTGCAGTTGGATGCTTCAAACCATAGGGTGGGGGCTGTACTCAGCCAGGTTTCTTCAGAGAGAGAAGAGCACCCAGTGGTATATCTCAGCTGTAGTCTCCAACCCAGGGCAGAATGCTATGCAGCTGTAGAAAAGGAATGTCTAACTATAGTGTAGGCACTGCAGCAACTTCAGCCTTGCATGTATGGAAGGAAATTCACTGTAGTTACAGACCATAATCTCTTAACATGGCTACAGTGAGCCAGCTAGCAAAATGGCAAGTTACTAAGGTGGAGCCATGGGTTTCAGGCATATGATATGGCAGTGCAGCACTGCAGTTGGGTTAGCAATGCCAATACAGATGGACTGTCAAGACAGGGAATGGGATATGGTATTCCCAGATAAGCTCAACCCTCTCGAGTAATGTTTCTCAAGGGTCACTTGAAAAACTAGCTTGAGTTTTCAGGGTGGAAGAAATATCACCAAAGGAAATATTGCCAGCCCAGCTATCTGGAATTTTGTAAGCAATTCTGTGTCATTTGTGAATATTGATATGATTTATACAGAACTGTATGTTATGTACTCAGCTAAATCTAACCATAGCATGCCTTGCTGGCTTAGAATAAGAATGTATATAAACTATTGTAATTGTGTAACTGTATATGTTTTAACAGTAGAAACTGGGACATGAGGTTAACTTGCAAAACTTCAAGAAAATAAGATGAAACTAAATTATTTTACGATTGTGCTATAAAAGTTCTCTCTCAGTTTTAGTGTAGCAGACACAATGTCTAAAGCTAGAAGTTTTTTGTTCTGTCTTGGAAGAGAAGAAATTACTAGGTTTGAGTTGCAGAAGTGTTTTATTGTTTTATGACTGTCAGGATCTGTAAACATCTGAGGGATATGGATTTTTCACAGAGCGATGCTAAAAATGCTTGTACTTTCTGACAGTGGGGGGGGTAGCTTGGGAACTAAAGTCAGGTGACAAAAAGTGATGTCATTCAAGCTAACCCAGAAGTAATATTTGATATTAATTTAAGAACTTTCTCAGTGAGAGACTGGGCATTTTGCACTTTGTCTTTTACCTATCCACTCATCACCACCATCTGCACTTGCCTTGCTGTAAGTTAGTCTAAGGTACAGTATGTTTTCTTATATACAGTTAGGAATATAGTGAAGTATAGCTTAGATGTTTTCTTTATTTATTGGAGACTGTCCTGTAATGTTGTTTTAAATATTTCCTGTGATTTTGAACTCTGAAGTAACTGTGTTTGTTTGCTAAGTATTACGTTGTTCTTTTATTATTTATTATTAAATCTATGTAAACCTATCTTTGTGGCTGATATTTGTGAGACATATTTAAGCTCTGAGAGTACTTGCATGTCTATTTGGTGACACTGTACAGGCCACTCCTAAATAGCATTTATCTTGATCATATTGCCAATTGGATTAATAGTAACATTACTCAGTAGGACTGGACACCCTTTTTTAAGGGCCTTAAAAGTAGCTGATAAGTAGTGGCTAGTGGCAGCTGGAAACACCTTATAGTCTGGGCAGAAGAGGCCATAGCTAGTAAACCTGTGCCAGCTTTCCCCAGGTGTGTGTGTGTGTGTGTGTGTGTTTGTATATAAATCACATCTCAAATTGTGTGTGTGTGTGTGTGTGTGTGTGTGTGTGTGTGTGTGTGTGTGTGTGTGTGTGTGTGTGTGTGTGTCAGCTACTTGGACAGGAACACAAAGCACTGGTTGGACAGAGAGTGCTGGAGGTCTTAGCTTGGCCACTCAATTGAGATCTCAACTCTATAGCTGTGCCAGTGGGGAGTCTTATTTGGGATCTGGAGAAAGAGGGAGAAACCAGCCCCAGACTGACTGTGATCTCTGTGTGCTCTTAAGGGAAATTGCACTTTACTGTGGGTGTACTTTTCATCCTCCCAGTGTGTACATCCCCTAGCTGTTGCCAGTGGTGAAGACTGAGGTTCCTTGATTGCTGGGCCAGTACAGGGGAGATATATATTAATTACCTCCCTGTGATGAAATGCATTTGTTTTCTTGGGAGAAAGGTATGGGATCAGAACAGTGTGATTCTAGGGAAGTCAAAAAAAAAAAGAGAGAGAGATAAGGACTGGGGTGAGACAAAAAAAGAAAATAGATGGTTAGAGCCATGCCATGTCAAATTCATTCTTTATTACAATAAATGTATAGAGCGTTCACACTCCCAAAAATTATTGTGAATTGTTACAAGTAATCCTTGGAATATGCACACATTCCATAGACGCTTTCAAAGATACTACAGAGTAAGTTAACAACATGGCATTAAAGCCAATATTGCTGCATTTCAACATTAAAAATAATAATTGATAATTGTGAATCTATAGGTTAGCTGTGGGAAATGAACCCACATAATGTAAATGCAATACTACTTTGCCTAATACAATCACCAACAGCTACAGGAGAAAGCATGCATGCTTGCTGTTGCAATTAATGAATGTGTGCTAAAGTTGCTACCGGTCTACAGAATCACAATAATTAATACAATCAGGGTCAGCTGTGCTGCAGACATCCTCATTACCTCTCTGAATCGTGCTAGTTTCTCAGCATGTGCCTCCCTGTTCACTGCAATTTCCTCTGCAGCTGTAAATTTGAGAATGAGAAGAGACATGATAGCATTACACATACCCGTCCTGGCTATCTGTACCACTCAATATCATTTCAAGTTGCTTGATCTGTATACTTACACAACTGGAGGGTATTAGCAGTTGAAAACCCATCCAGGATTTGCTCTTATTAAGGTCACTGTAATGGTGCCTATACTGCTTTCCAGTATGTGGCATGTCAGTCACACTAGACCAAGCCTTGCTTAGGTTGTTCCAGGCCCCAGCCTTGTACTGAGACTCAATATAGCCTCTCCATAGCAGCTTTCAGCTGTAACACTTCATGAGGAGTGCAACAAACATTTTGGACTCCTCCACACCCCACCTCTGTGCCCTGAATTTGGCACCATCATTCCCATCACCTGCCATATCTACAGAGGTCCTTCAACAACAGCAGTAATCTTTTCCCACCACAATTATGACTTCAAACTTTACACCCAGTGCACAAACACACACAATCATTCCAACCCCATTTGTGTTATGGTAAGCAAAGAGAGACATTGCCAAACAAAGATGAAGGGAGTTTATGAAACAGCAATGATGATGTGAAACTTGACAGTGATCTTTGGCCTGTGTGATCCTATACCTGGCCATACTTTGTCCAATGATCAACATTGACATGCTCAATGGATTGTTTTTTAAGCCTTGCCTTTGGAGGAATCCATGAGAAGACTTGGGACATATTTTTTGAGACTTGCACACTGTTAAAAGCAATTTGTACAAAGTGGTATTAAAACCTATGTAATGGCAGACACATATATATCCATGTATATGATTACTCCTCATTGCCACAGAAGAAGGGCTTGTCAGCCATGGCTATTAAAGATATGCAGCTTAAAGAGTGACTGGTGCTGTACTTCAATTAGGCCTGTATCTGTGAGACATTAAAAGATCCTGGCTCACGCATTTTCAGCTGTGATGCAGGACTAATGTCTGACAGTATATTGGAAATGGATAGACTTGCATGACTTTAGTAATAGAGTTTAGAGTTATGATACATACATCACAATACATTATGATTTACAGTTATAAATGGATTATGGGATGGATGCAGATGATTGTCAGTAAACATATTGTGTCCATCAAAGATATGCAGCTCCATTCTGTTTACATAATCATCACTGTCATGCACATAATCTACTGGGTTCATGTATTGGTCATCAATGAGCTATGATACCTAGAAAAGTATGCAAGCAGTAATGATACTTCTCTATCAATCGAATCAACCTACAATGCATGGCTATCGCTATGTAGTATTACTTTTATAATCAAAATTTTTTTGAGCAATGAGAGTATGACACCCATATTAAAATATAGAGTCAGCTGGATTTGAACACTACTCATTTGTATTCAGACCATAAACTCATTGCACATACACCTGGTGCCACAGGTAAAGGTAGGAAATAGGTGTATTTTCTTCACTCAGTACTGTCCAAAGTGCTGATGGCCACACATTGCCACTGAGCCTGTTTGCATGGAAGAAGGTGCACCAAATTCAGTTTTTAACTTTTTTACCTTAAGTAGTGAACTGTGTTTGCACTCAGACAGGCAATACATAATGGAAAAGCCAAAAGCGAATATTACTTGTGTAAATACTCACTCTGACCCCCACACTAAAAATACCTACTGTGGGACATGAACCATGCTTTATCTTTGTCCTCTCTTGTAGCTTAACTTATTAACTCTTTGTGCCAAAGGGACAGTCAGCTAAGAGGTGGAATTTCAACAGTCATTGCCATCCATTGTGCTGACCTCCTTCCAATGCCACTAAGTGTGTTTGCACTCTACAAGGCAACTAAAATTACATTTTTTACTTAATCCTTACCATGTCTGCACTATGTCACATGCCACATTCATGGGAAAGGGAAAAAAGAAAGAAAGGAAATTCTGGATTTGAACCAGCAGACTATGGCACTTATTCAACACAGTTGGAGTTGGTTAGCTCTCTTTTTCAGAGACACATTAATGCAATAACAATCAAATAATTTGCATACAAGCCATTCACATTTCGTATCTAGTGTTAAACAATTTATAGAGTTGGACATTCTCAGTTGATTGTACATGTGTAGATAACATATATAGTGAAATGAGTGCTCACACAATATTTATGAATATTTTTGCAAAACTGAAGTTCTGTCTTCTCTTTGTATTCTGGGAATTCTCTGCTTTACTATCAGACATGCAATCCATAGTGCATATCCTCTCTTTTTTCTTATAAAGTGTAATACAAATACATCGCAGTGAACAACAGTTTTCAGCAAAGACAGGAAACTGTGCTATTATGCCAAATAAATATACATGGGGGGTGTTTGGTTTTGTTTAAAATCTCACTGCAGTTAGTTCCACACTTTGTAAGTCTATCCTCACTAACCACTTCAGGGAAGGGCAGCTGTGAATTATTGTGTTTTGCATTGGTCAGGCTAATCATTCACAGTTACAAGCCAATAACATTTAATAATGGTGCAGAGGCTACACTATGTTTACGTTTGTTACACAAAGAAAAAAGTTGTGCATTCAGCAGTTCCAATGAGTTCACACCAGTTCGCATCTTCAGAGTGTTCAGAGGGATGAATTTACACTATAAAAAGGAAACCATATAGGTAGTTAATTTGAAGGTCAGGAGACTGTTTTCAGTCATGCTTATTGCAACACCTGTGATAATGTAGGGATTACTGGACTTTGGACTACATTTTCTATAGTGCATATTTTAGTTGCATGGGGAGGTTATTTGGTAAACTGCATAAATATGAATTGCAGATGTCAGTCATGTCAGATATTGATGGCATTGCTGCACAATTCACAAGCATTTGACTTAGGTTTATTTACAGGTATCAGTTATGCAGGTATATGCCATTCATTCATGTCCTTATACATTTATTTTTCTGTTACAGATTCCACACTTACCTTGATAGTCCTGCATTTACAACTGTTGTCATTCAGGGCTGACTCTGTCTGATGCTAGCAGTACACAACTATTGCATGGGGAAGTAAAGGCATTACCCAGCATCAATTGTACTCTATCTATGAAAGTTGTACCACTTATGTGGACAGCATCTGTGCTAATAGTTGCCTCTTGACCAGCGCTATATTGTGAATGCTTATGTCTACCTACATCTGTAGTACCTGGGTGATCCCTCTCTGACTTCTCACCTGCATGTGGAGGTGGTGACCCTGCCAGTGGAATGTGTGCTCCTACCGCTTGGTGTTCCTGCTGCAGCTGTTTTCACAGGATGCTATTTTGTAGGACAGCACAGACTGTAATAATTTCAGCACAAGTACTGGAATCATATTGCACCCCCCCCCTATGTATGTAGGCACCAACACCATTACTTCAGCACCACAAACACATGTTCTGTGATGTTTCTTGTTTGAGCATGTTCCTCATTATACCATTCTTCTGTGGATGTGTGCGCATTTCTGATGGGCATCATCTGCCATGGTTCCAGTGCATACTCTGCATACCCCAGTAAATGGCCTTGCGGGACATCATCCCTGGAAAACCTCTGGTAGAGCTGTGAGGTGTGCCAGATATGGAAGTCGTGGCAACTGTTCCCCCAGTGGTCATTCAATCTCAATTTGGGTACAATCTATCACACCCAAGACTCCAGGGAAGTGTAACACAGGGTATAACTTCTGCATAGTTCTAGCTTTGTCCTCATGGTTAGGGTGGGAATATATATATAGCCACTGGCTTAATGTAGCATAGGATTTAGGAACTGGTGTAGAATCCTGAATGATGATGCCTGTGATACCCCTAGGATGTCTCCTGTGGGTCTCCGAAAGATTCCTGTGCCTAAAATTCTAACTGCTATACATACCTTGTTCTCCACAGATATTGGTTCCCCTTGGTTTGCCCTTGGTCTCAGGTGAGGATGACAGAGGTTGCAGAGTTCCTGGAGTGTGTTTCTAGCCACCCTATAGTGCCCTACTATTTCCACGTCATATAGACCATAAAAAGTTAAATGGGGTCTAAATTCCCTTTTTCTCCTTGCCCTAGGTCTAGCAGCAGCAGTATAGACTTTAACCTGTTGCCGACACACATAAACTGGAGCATCAGCAATCTGTAAAATTCTTTCTTTCCTTCTAATTTCTGTGGCTGTTTTCCAAAAGGTTTTGGAGTACAGGGCAGATGGCTACATGGAATGTGCACAATTCCTTTATAGCTTGCTGAATAGATCCATCATCCTGGATTGGTTGATTACCATATAATTCAGCTGCTTATGCACTAATTAGCATGCCATGATTTTTCCAGATTTGTATAGATCTTCACTTTGTGACCAAGCCAGGTAGAGGTTATGGAATTCAGCCTATCATTTACAAACATTTTATACAGTTAAGAATAGAAGAGGTAACAATGCAATAGTCAGACATAGCATTACTTGTCAGAATTAAAAAAATGGTTATTTTCTGTATGACTCAACAGGCAGTTTCAAATTTTAGGGGAAGGAGACCTGGATAATGTACTGAAAAATAAAGAACTGTTGTGGCAAATCAAATTAATTCTGTAGTGTATCCAGATCTAAACAGACATTTAAGTATTATTTGTATTACAAAAACATATAGGGACAGATTTCATAAACCTCATGGAAGACTTGCAACTTACCAAGTAATATGCAAATGTGCCCTAGTGTATAAAGAGAGAATACATCAGTGCAAGGCAGACATATCCAGTGATATCAGGGCAACCACAATCAGTCATGTCAAGGAAAACTTGTCCATAGCATAATATATGTTATATGCATTACCAACACACATCTATGGAAGCTATACAAGCCCAGTGGAACTTAAGATATACAAGCCCAATGGAACTTTCAGTAATCATGGAATGGAATGGAATAAATAAAGACAAATGTGCATCAGTAGTTATTTCTGAAATGTGACATATTCCCACAAACAATTCTCGATAGTCTCATAATATGTAGGTAAATGTATATAAAGGCAATCATCACAATTTGGACAATCTAATGTAATCTACACAATTCCTGTTAAAAAATGAATTAAGTAAGGTGAAGAGCAATCACAGCCTGTGTAATATGTGTGAGGAACATAAGTAATAAACATGTCCAAAGAAACAGGGTGATAGGAAAAGCAGATGTAAGGTGAGGTTGATGAGGAGGGACATACAAATAGAAAGTCAGAAGGAGATTCAGAGATGCATGGGCATTTTTTTTGTGGGAATAGACCCCTCTTCCCACTTTTTTTTTTTTTTTTTGGAAAACAGAAGGAATGGAAAGAGACAGTGGGCAAAAGAGCAGGTACACACAACACATTTCAGAAAACATGATGGGCAAAGTTTGGGAATACCCATAAAGGACAAGTAAGGTACACAGACAGTACACATACAGATTATATAGCATTGGTGAAGGAAAAATGACAGAGTAGGGATTCATACCAGCCATGGTGCAACACAAAGATACATATGTACCAATGCACAAATCACTGCTGAGATGTTACAAACAGATTGACAGTCATACCAGAAAGTATGACAAATGGTAGTTATATGTTGGATAGAACTATATGGGGAGTGTTGTCATTGAAGTACACTATAGATATGAAATACAATCATCCCCTAGGGCATCAGCAGTATAAATGTAAGCCTAGTAACAGCAAGGATGATCAAAACCAGGTAAGGAAATACAAAAGTAGACAAGTGGAGGGCAGACAAGAACCTCCATTCCTGCATGTGAAAGGCAAACAGCTAAGCATTGTGCCAGAGTACAGTACCACAGCAAAAGGCTAATGGGGCTGTGCAATAAACAAGTAATTATACACACCACAACCATAGGAGAAATGAGAATTAGGTGTCAAAGACACATTCCATGCCAGAGGCAACACATATGGGTATTTAGGTATACAATGTAGATATGCAACATGCAATGACATTACATAAGCCAAACTGTAACAACTGGCATTGCCGTCTATCCATTTTATTTCTGGACTATCTGAAAATCAAACTGATTGGCTATTAACAATATACAGATTCCGGCATTCTGTTTCAAAGAAAGAAACAGACTATCAGAGCTTGTTAAATTGGCAAATTTACTATGCTTTTTTTATAAAAAAGCATAATAAATCGTCAGAAGAAAGCATACAAATGGAAAGAGAGGGGATTCTTCCTTATCTGATGTGGTGATGACATCTTAAAATGGACAGAAAGTGGGCAGGGAGATGGGATGAGATGGACGGGTTGTGGGTAGTGTGAGTGGTGTGGCCTTGGTCCAGTTTTAACTGCAATGAAAGGTAGAAACCCTAAGAAGAAGATATATCGCACATACCCACACCAATGACATGGAATATAACATGGAATAAGAAGTAAATAATGATACATGTGTGATTAATAAAAGCTAAGGAATGCAAGCCTGTGCATAGACTGGAAGCATACTAATCTCTTGGAAATGCACAAAACACAAGTACAACATAAGCACTGATGGATCTACTCAATTGCCACCATCTTGTGTACATATGCCTTGCATGTATATTAAACCCATCATGGTGGCAAAATCACATTGTACCAGTACAGCTATATTACAACAATCATAGATTACAAAAAGGTAAACCTACATATACAGATGTGCCATGCATATTTGAAACATACAGGCCAAAGCTATAAAGGGCAAGGGAGATGAACAACATAGGTCCACATCAATGATAAAATGTCAGCAAGAGAAAGTAGGCAGAGAATAAAGCATACAGCTATAGCTAAGGAGATACATTACATATGCATCTGCCCAAAACACAAGATGTCCTGTAAGCCATCTCAAGGTACATGTGCATATTGCATTGGAGATGGCTATAAAAATGTATGTTTAGAAAAAATAACTCAGACAACACAGTAATGTGCAACAGTTATACAGCAAATGGCACAGGTACACAAGGAAAGAAGGGCTGAATATCACATACCTGTATATACTACTACACAAACATAATACAACAGGTAGCACAATCATCATTGATAGAAATATCAAAGTACATGTGTAAGACTGATGAAGGGGCAGTCTTGTGTACCCAAGTACAGCACAATAAAATGGAATAAGTGCATGTAACTAGGTACACCTTTTTACAGATTTGTGTGTTGATCATTTTATGGCCATACACATGTACATACCTGTAAATCAGGACATATGTACTACAAATACAAACGCATGAACATGTATGCTAACCGGTGCATACATTTCTTAATATAAGTTATGTTCAAAAGATATGGACAAAAAATGAAGATATGAATGATGCTAAACAAAGCATTACCTCTGTATATTCGATAAGGGACCAACAAATGTCAATGCATTATGCAAAGAATACACATGCAAATGTACCCGTCACAGGACCCTAAAACAAAAGTGGTATTAAATTATGTAATACTTGGCACTATAATTGTCAATATATGGCACAAGCAGGTCATTGTTCTAGTGGGACAGCATGACATAACAATATTGCATAAGGTACAAAGTCAAGGGCATGTCATGCTGAACAAACATATGGCAACAAAAATCAAGCAACAGATGGGTGCACTACATATTCATGGATCATATGTGCAAGTAAACACACTTGATTGATCCCTGTGTGCTATGTGAGAAGAATGGGAATAATGTAGTATGCAAGTTGCTGTCATTCCTTCTAAGTATATACAGGAATGGCACAAGGAAAAGAATTGTGTACTACCATAACAATATTATGCAGCATTGCATGCATAGGAGTACACACACACACACACACACACACACACACACACACACACACACACACACACACACACACAGATTGAAGGAGTAGCACCCCAGCCCATATGGAGCAATGCATGCGGTAATGACAGCATGTGATGATCATGTAAATAATAATGGTAATGCATTTGCCAATGTATGTCATTCTGCAGCCTCAAAATAAAGCCACATATGACATGATGTGTGCAGTATTCATTATGATGTAAGTCTGGAAAGCATGGCAGCAATATAGGATGCATACACAATTGTTTCCATGATGTAAAATTGGAATACAGAGAACACTATGGTGGCAGCATTACATAAGTGGATCACACAGACAATACTTACATTCCTGAGGGACCAACCTGATGGGGTCAAAAATCATGAAAAATATCTTTAGTGATCTTCTGAAATGAGGATCACATGGCCTGGATCATGGCCTGAAAAAAGTTAGCCATCAGGGCCCTTATCTACATCTGAAACATGCCTGTTACTGCATTCCAAATCTGGTTCCATGGGTCATCAGCCTGGTGTGGTAGTTTTATATCTTCTATGCTGAGCTGCAGAAACAGTGTCGTGTGTGGGTCCCTGTCTGTCATCATCATCATTGTCCCCAGCATGATGAACATCCTGGTCCTTGGAGTCCTATTCAACTGGCAGTGGTCTAGGATGTCATCATCATCCGATTGGTGAGGCCACATGGGTCCCACTCTGTCATATTTCAACATGGGAGGAAAACATTTTACATATATAATAGTTATTAACCTAAAAATGAAGAATAAATGAAAATTCAGATGTGCATTACACAATCTACATATTTTAATTGTTATGTATGCTATGCTATACTATGGGCTGACCTTATCCAACCACAGCACCTTATTTGATATCAAGCATACATCTAATCCATGTTAAATTACAAAATGGTATGTAATGTACATCACAGTGATATGCCAAACTTATCAGAAATAAGCAAATTAAAGTACATACTTATTACAGGTCTATATTAGTTCATCAAAACTCCAATTCCATGAATACCTATTCATTGACCCCCTAATCAGCAAATGTCCTTTTATCAAATATTCAGATCAGCAAACTTTTTTCCAAGGGCACTGAGTTAGCTAGCTAAAATGTGGAGATTTGACATTTTCCTCAGTATAGTGTGATCTCGGAGTTGGTATATATAAGTAGGGGGATGTGGTGGGCACCCCCCCACACACTTTGGTGAGTTTGTTATACTGTGGTGTGTATGGCTCTGTATGTTGGCATACTAAATTAGTTACCTGGGAAAATGTTTGCTGATTTGTGCATTCGATTAAAGGGTAGTTTGCTGAATAGGGGTCAATGAATAGGTATTCTCAGAACTGAAGTTTCGATTAAATAATATAGACCCATTTATTACATGTATATTTAAGCAGACATCATATATATTGTGTGATGCTGTCCAGTGTGTTGCTATGACAGGTCTGTTACAAAACCTGACAGCAGTCATATGCATATGTATAGTATAACAAACTAGAGGTTTCACAATACATAGCAAATTTTGCTAAAGCATTATGAAGGGCCTGGAAAGGAGGTCATTCTCACAACAGTGATATGCAATCTTCCTATACTGACAAACCTTCCTCTATCGCCACATCTGTCTATTGCTTCACAGTATTTATCGACATGTGTCACAACGCAATCAGCTTTATAGGCAGACATCTGAAACAATTATTACTGTAATGTCAGATGTACACCAAAATAACTGTAAAGAGATTATATGATATGGAAGCAACAACATCAAAACATATGAAACAGGACACTTGTAATGTTTGCCTAAGTTACATCACAGTACAGTACATCTGTAGTGCCATTGTAATAGTCACCAGATCTGGCCCATATGGCCTATCTATGTGTCATATAACAAAAGACACAAAGGTGTAATAATGACAAGTGTAATGTCATGAGCATGTAACATTCTAAATTTCATAATAAACTTATATTGATGATATAAACACAATGCCATGACTGAATCAACATACCCATCATATGTTTTCATAAAGTTACTCTGGTACATTACATGGTCTACAGTGCTCAGTTTATCAGACATACTCTTGTTACTTGTACATTTTATGACATATCAGCCTTTAGTATGCATGCAAAATGGAGATATGCACAGCAAATAGACATGTATATCAGTAAGCTGCAAGAGATGCATGTCATGCCATTCTAGCATGCAACCTTGAGATGGGTCAAGCACGAAAGGCTTATACCAGCCTAAGTCAATATTAACAGCAGACCTTTTGTAATGTAGCGCCAAATGTAACCCTGTAGCTATATAGGCCTTACACCAATGTCAGTCACCTACTCTAAAAACAACTCATTAGGAATTTGGCCCCCTTTCTTTACTCAGTCAATGCCTCACCCATTTATGTTGAGGTTTCAGTAAAATCATTTAAATTTCCATTATAACTCAATACTATGTGCAACTAATACTTCATGTTGACATAATATGTATGGTAAAAATATAATGTAAGATTAACAATCAATGTTACACTTCAAATGTATATCCAAATGAGATGAGTAATGTAACATGATTAATGGGTGACATTATATGATATAATCACAATGTAATTTGAAAGCTTTCAAACTTTACACAGTGACGAGTGCATCAACAGCCTATAATAGCTAGAAATTATGTATATGGCATATATACCTAACTTTCCCTTAACAAATGTATCACAGTCACTACAAGGATTTAAAGTTTACTTGCGGCATAAATAAAACATGATGGTGAGACAGATCTGTATCTCAGAGGATCCTCATATTCTGGTACAGGTTCCCCATCCATTTGAAGCAGAGCCCATCCTTAACCTTATTTAAGCATAATCTTGACCAATGGTTGGGAAATTGGAAATTCACTCAAGGTCTTGCCCCCACATCTCTGATAGACAGAAGCAGACAGTAATGCCCCAACTAGCATACCCCCCACACATAACCTCTGGAAACTTCTTCATACCCCCCACACATAATCTCTAGAAACTTCCTAACTAACATACCCCCTCTAAATAAACACCCATGAAACATGGGGATACAATTGGCTTGGATTGCATGGCTAGGCTTATAAAGGCCTCAGCAGTGATTAGCTTAGTATATACCTATGAACCTATACATTTCCCTTAACAAATGTATCACTGTCACTTTCTGTGCTTGTATTATGCTTATGTATGTACTTCTACATATAAAAAATATATTGCCATACACTGAAGCTAGGGTTGGTTTGTGGCACACTA
Organism: Protopterus annectens; assembly: GCF_019279795.1. Taxonomy (NCBI): domain Eukaryota; kingdom Metazoa; phylum Chordata; order Ceratodontiformes; family Protopteridae; genus Protopterus; species Protopterus annectens. The sequence continues at coordinate 1,538,546,885 of NC_056731.1, read as the reverse complement.
ATAACAGGAAACTGTATGTAAGGTAGTCTTAACCAAACCATCACAGGGCAGTTATAGAGTGTTGCAAGAGCAATGGAATTCAAGTAGTACATACCAATAAAGGTCTACCAACAGCACAGCATCTGTTGAGTCAGCAGACACACATTCAATAACAGAATAGGCAGGTTATGCACAACATATAATTCACTGAGAACCACTGCCATACATACAAAGTTGCAATTGCATACTAGAAAAACAACACTATTACTAAATACAGCTTATAAATAATACATTCAGGTCATACTCAATTTGCCAGTTGAACACAGATGTGTTTCATTTTGGTTGTTTCAACAAGAAGCTTATGAACTCAATGAAAGAAAATCACCTATTAACACACAAGACAGCATTCCACATAATACCATGTATACATTAATGTTATTCACAATAAATCACAATTTATTGCACCTATCTCACAGATGCATTATAGGAAGTCTAACATAATATTAGCATGCCTAAATGTCATAAGACTACACATCTAGGCCTGCTGAATGAAATATTTTAATACTATTTCTGAAGATATAAAGGTAGAAAGAAATAGCACATAACTGTCTCCCTCAATTGCTCCTCAAGTTTTTGCATACGTTCTATGCACAAGACTCTATTCCTGGCCTGATCTTTAGGAAATGCAAACAGAAAAAGATATGGCTGTAGTACAGCAACAGAAGGATTGTTTTAGTACAGTACATAATGACTGCTATGTACAACAAAAGAAAAGGGAAAATGGAGTTATTATATGTTAGCCAGAAGTGTTTTACAATACCACATTTTGCATATTCATTTATTGACATTTCATTTACAGTGCTGTGCACATTCAAGGATTAATGCAGAATAATCGGAGAAAACTAAAACCCGACCAACTTAAGTAACAAAGCTTCACTCTGATTTTATGAACTGATGAAAGTCAAATGCCTTACATCTGTGAATAAGCAGTTGAACCACTGCACACATTAACAAGTATGTCAATCTAAGATGAAATTGTGTAGGTGTACAGATATACCTAACCATGTGGACAAAGGCCTACAAATGTACTCAGTTATTGTATGCTGAACTTAGTGTATTGTTACATCATAATCAATAGAACCGTGTACACATGTAGATGATGAATGATACCTCAATGTTGCAATCTTCCTGTATGAATACATGCATGAATACAAGCTAATAAATAAGTATGAATACATAGATGGATAGATTAGATAGATAGATAGATAGATAGATAGATAGATAGATAGATAGATAGATAGATAGATAGATAGATAGAGAGATGAATAAATCTGTATAGGTAGGTGTGCATGTGCTGGTAATTTTTTTATGGAAATGTGCATATGTATTTCAGCCAAATGTAACTTTGTGTTGCAATGTGCACTACATAAGCTGCTATACACATTTAACATTGCAGTGAACAAAATATATCCAACTGTGTTGTGAGACATGAAATGTTGACATCCATAACATAACTGAATAATAGACTGCAACAACAACACCACCTCTCATAACTCAATTCCTGCAAGTCAGGCATGCCTGTTTAAGAGTATTCCAGCTGGCCAGTGATGCATGCAATGTTTGTTGTGGGATTCGAACACCAAATGTATGCCACTAGGACTGCTTATCATTATAGCTCTTACAGTGATAACCTTCAGCTCTGTTACCTAATGCATGCTATTTAAGGTAGTCATTTGTGATGTCATCATTCTTACAAAGGAGAGCCATGTTAACATACAATAATGTCATTTATACTTAGCCATGTTAACATGCAATAATGTCATTTATACTTATTTAGTTTTGACAGTACATTAAGCACATGAGTAAAAGTTAACATTTAATTATAAGTACACATAGCCAGAAGTCAAATATATGTATAAAGAAAATTAAGTATATCATTCTACACAGGTATCTTAATATAAAATATTTGGGAAAATCTGCAGATAACAAACTGCAGTTTTATCTGCAGTACAAAATTAATGTGTCAGTCATGGAGTTTAATTTTTATGGCTTGCATGAAAACATTTGTTTGTACTTGAAGCATACATATAGCCATTAAAAGAATTGGTGTACAAATGTGGGATTTAGACCTCCACATGTAACGTTGGAAAAAGGACAGTCAATGACTCCTCGAGTTCTTGTTAAATGATCAAATGACTAAAACACTGGATGCCAGTTCATCAAGATGAAAGCACTGATCATTTTAATCATCAAAAGCTTACGTTGTTGAATCTCAATGCATCAAATCACAGTATTGGCCAACAACTGCACATAAGTTAGAATATAAATATTTTCTACCATCATGCTATACATACCAAAAGTAACATGTAAGATGGTAATGTTGCGGCTTCTGGCCAACTACTGTGATCTGATGTGTTGAGATTCGACAAAGTCAGCTTTTGATGATTAAAATGTTCGATAATTTCATCTCGTTGAACTGACATTTGGTGTTTTAGTTGTTCTGTCATTTAACATAGACGGTAACTCCACATGCAGTGTTAAGCCTACAGTAATAACACAGTATAGGGTTCATAGATCTACACTTTTTGTAATTACATTGTGTTTACAATACTCACATATATTTCAGCCATGATGATCTGCATTGTTCTTATATTCATTAAACTGATGAATGAATAGATGGATTGGTAAAGGCTGTTGTGAATTTTAAACTTAAGAGTTAACTAATATATATATATATATATATATATATATATATATATATATATATATTACTAAGCATTCACACATACATCAGTATTAATAAGAGCATCCTCTATGATGTTTCCAGAAACTTTGCTTATATTGAAGAAATGCATAGTCATCCACAGTCTAAGTACGGTAGGTGTCAGTGCAGTATGGCCATGTTAGATGCATAAAAATTTGTACTGCATAATTTACCAAACAAATACAGATCTTCCATATGCGATGTGCAATATTAAATGAATTACAGCTAATTATTTCTCCAGAATGGGATGCATGGGGATTTAAACCCACACATAAGTAACTGAGATTCAAGTTTCCAAATTATCAGTTCAGCTAATAGACATCACATTTTGTTAAATGTTTTAAAAACATATGTTATGGAATAAGTAATAATAGTAGTATGTTTGAAGTTTGTGTTAATATACAGGTATAACAGATAGTGTGCATTATGCTCACACTGGCCCAGTGTAGTGGAGAGAACGTAAGAATGCATTGACATGCAAAAATAAACCTTACATATTATTCTTCCATGTAAATTTCTATTATGGTTACAGATATTCATTGGAGATACTTGGAATAAAGTGCTTTGTGTAAACAAATATGCTTAATATAAACATGCATATATAATAATGTAGGTTTTAAGGTGTGGTGTATGTAACTTACTGTAGGAATCAGGTGAAAGGCGATGGACCTCTGCGATCATCTGGCAAAGATCCTCCACGTCTCTATGGTGTAGGTGATCATAACGGTGATGGACCTGTATGCCAGTCTTGTAAATCCCAGATTTTCCATGGTGGTCTCTCACTATCTGGTTCCAGATGTCAGTCATTGCAAAGTTACTGAAGCATGCTCAGATTTTCTGCTTCTGTCTATAATAGACAGTGAGTATCTGTGTTGTCTCTTTATCTCTCCAGTTCAGACATCCTTGATATGGTTCTAGAACCCTTTTTTCAAACATTTTATAAAAAATGCTAACTGACATCCCACTCAGTTTGCAGGTATCAATAGAATGAAAAGAATATGTATCAACATCAAGCTTTAAAGTCGGTGCATATAGGTCAGTGACTGATTATTGGAGGATGTCAGATAAGTGTTACAGATAATCATCATCACCACCATCATCCCCTTTTCCTCACTCCCAAAAGGAGTTGGCTGTCATGTCACTTGTTATATCTTTCTGTTCAATGTAACTTTCCTACCTTCTTTGGGACTCGTGGCTGACTGTCACAGCTCTTCTCTCACATAGTCCATCCACCTCTTTGCTGGATGCCCTCATTTCTTCTTGCATTTTTCCTGTCTGTCCCAAATAAGTAATAACAGTATGTCTGAAGTCTGTGTTAATATACAGGTATAATCGACAGTGTGCATTATGCATTATGAATAAACAAAATTTAAAGTCCTCTCTCTTGATAGTACAAGCAATGAAGTCACTTTTCATAGCAAACTATTAAGGGTGATAGTGGAGGATAATCTAACATTTGACCTGCATAAACTATTAAAGATGATAGTGAATGATAATCTAGCTTTTCACCTGCATATTCAAATTTGCATAAGAAAAACTCATCTAAAAGTAGGGATGCTTTACAGAGCTGAAAACTTTCTCACTGCTGCAACTAAAACTACACTTGCCCCTACATATCTCCTCCCCACTCTTCTTTATGGCTCCCTCATTCCTGCTAATCTCCAGGCTCCACAAAAACTAAAACTTGTTCAATGCTATAACAGTGTTGCTAAATTTGCAGCAGATAGCCCTTTGAGAACCCACCACTGTATAGCACTGAAAAGCATACATTGATTAGAACTGTCACATCAGCTAACATATGCACAGATTCTTACCTCTTCTAAAATTATCCAGCAACCATCTGCCCGTCCAGTACTTTCTTAAAATGTTTTGTATTAATTTAGAGCTTTTCTTCCTGGGCCTCCACTGAAAATGGGGTTCTACCCAGTTGGACTTTCCTGTTAATCAAGGGTCAATAAATAAATAGATACATATTCTTCCCAGATTGTCTTCTGCTTTTATGCACACATGTCCAAACCACCATAATCTGTTCTCTTCGACCTTTTCTAAAATTGGAGCTATGTTAGCTTCTGCCATTATGCTCTTATTTCTTCAGCAGCCCCATAGTGCGCATCCTACCACACATCTCAGGTACTTCATCTCTATCATCTCTAGCTTCCTCAACTCCTCTGCCTTTGCTGTTCAGGTTTCTGTGTCACACAGCAGTACTGGTCATACCACTGTTTTGTACACCTTACTTTTCAGCTTCTTTGGCATTCTCCTGTCATTATCTGCCCCTAACACACTGTGCCAGTTGGCTGCAGACCCTTTGTTTCTTGTTTTAAACTCCTCATTTAGACTTCCCTTCTCCTCAACCACCTCTCCCAGTTACTAGAAGCTGTTAACCTGTTCCACTATCTTGTCTTCTTTCTCAATTCTCAGATATTCCCATTTATTGATACTTATTGGGTAGTTACACTGAGCAATGTACACTTACACGTCACTATTGGCTAATGCTCTGAGATTTAAGATGTATGCAAATGCTCATTAATGAGAATCCAAAATATTGAATTCTAATGAACCTCATTAATTATGTCTAGCACAAATGGCACTTAAAAGATGTGTGGTCTTAGCTAACCTTGCTCTGGGATATAGCTGAATGATAGCTAGCTTTCAAAAGGTAAGCAGTCACCTACTTGCATTGCTGTGGTAGATGCTATTATCACTTAATCTATGTTTATAGTATGTTGTGTAAAACAACTGAAACAGATTTTCAAGAATATGCTACATGAAATTCTCTGCATTACAATCTGACTGTTACATAAAGGATAGCGATAGATTTCAAATGGGCACATTTTCATCAGTAACAAGAAGGTGTCCCCATATGCACTTGTAGGGCTACAAAAAAACATCCCCATCATACCTCTCAACTGTACAGATTTTTGCAGATTGTCCAGACTTTTGCCTCATGATTTTGGTCTGTTTCTCATAAAATTGTGGTTTTGTGGCAAAACACTGGAAAATCATTGAAGGTTGAAGTCAGAAAATAATGAAAGATATTTGAGTTTCAGCCTTCACACCCTTCAGAAAAATTCATGCCAATGCAAAACCTGTGATTTTATCAACTTTCTAAATTTGTAAGAGCAGTTTTTTTAAAAAGTGTCCCTATTTATGGGCCTTTGTCCCTCCATTATCTATGGCTTTGTATAGATTTCATGCTCTAAGAGGTTGAGAAGTATGATCCCCAGTGAACTACAGATACGTAAGTAATCCAAATATACAACATGTCTGTATATATATATATATATATATATATATATAGATATATATATATATTATACGCGGTGGTGGTGCTGCGGTAGCGTTGTCGCCTCACAGTTAGACGTTGCCCGTTCGATTCTCAGTTAAAGCGTCTACTGTGTGACGACATGCGTGAATGGGCGTTCCTTCGTTGAAGGTTGTGCGTTAGGCCCGGCAAGCCAGCATGTAAAACTCTACTGCCAATCATTAGCGGACCGGAGTTCCGCTGTGGCGACCCCTAACCGGGAAAAGCCGAAAGACACACACACATATATATATATATATATATATATATATATATATATATATATATATACAGAGAGAGAGAGAGAGATTTATTATAGCTGATGTACACTTGTGGAGAATGACATCTTATACGGTTGTCCACATGTTGTATGTTCAGGGACTGATTTATGGATATTACCTGATGCTTATTTATATAGCAATAGTTGTGATTACATTCAGTAAGATATAGGCAACATCAGTATAGCTTAACATTTATGTTGTTGTTTAATGTATCCATGACCACATAACTTGTCATTTTCATAAGTTGATATTTTGCTGCCTTGTTTATTTTTAATTTTCAGTAGCTGTGTTGTCTGCCATATCATGATGGTCACATTGTGATGCTGTCTGTCACTGACTGTGCTAATATCTTACATGCACTCTACATGCTTGAGGTAGAATTGGTAGGTGTGTATGGATGTGCATATATAATTGTGGCAACACTATTGCTATAATATTTAAGTTGTGGCACATTGGTTATGTGTTTGTTCCTTACCTGTCATAATATCCACTGATTTGGGCTCACATCCTACCGCTACATATATAGCATGTCCAAACATGTAGAATGGATGCTTTGTATAGGTTCATAGGTTGATACTAGACTATCTGCCCTAGGGCATTTATAAGCCTAGCCAGAGTGTGTTTGGCTTTTGCCACCCTTTTAGATTAGTTGACTGTGCCTCTGTTTAGTAGGTCACAGAAGGTTGCTCTTTTAAGGTTAGTTTACTGTGCCTCTGTCAAGCAGGGGCATAGAAGAGATCCCAGGGGTAAACTTATGATCTCCCATCCACTCGTCAAGATTTCTGTTGAAGAGGGTCAGTGAGGGGCTCTGCCTAACATGGATTGGGATTTTGTTCCAGAGTGAGAGGAGCCTCTGGGATATAAATCTGTCCCTCCAGCATGTCCTGTTTATTTCTGTGCTGAGGTTCAAGTCCCTGGAGCATGTAGCTCTAAGGGATTTGGATTTCCTGAGGTGAAGCATGTCCATTAATTCTGGGTTGGACATGGCTTTATACCTCAGACACAGATCGCCTCTGAGTAGGCGGTACGCAACTGAGTAGAGCTGGAGTTTCTTTAGCCAAACTGCATAGGGCATCTGTTTGAGCCCCTTGATCCTCTTGGTGCGGTACTTTAGGGGTCTTTCCAGTTGCTGCAGGTGTCGGGTAAGGTACATCTCAAATGGGGCATTGTATTCAATTATGGGCCAGATAAGTGATGAGTAGAGGGGCACAATGACCTCTCTTGATCTAGATGTGAACCCTTTCGTGATAAGGTGGGCTATATAGAAGGTCTTTCTAACCACTTTGGCAATGTGATTGTCAAAGAAGAGATTGCTATCTACCTGGGTCCCCAAGTCCCTAATTACTTCTTCTGTACTTAATGGATTACCACCTATGTGGTAATTTGTGAGCACTTTGTTTTTCCCAAAGGGGATGACTATGCACTTTTTGGCATTTAGCTTTAGGCCATGGCTCTGGCACCAGATATCCATCTCTGTGAGACCCTTTTGGAGGATGCTTGTGTCAGCCAGAGAGTCGATTATGGCACCCAGTTTGCAGTCATCTGCAAACTTGGTCAGCCATAGTCCACCCGTGTTAGCCTGTACCTCGGAGGAATATATACCAAACAAGAGAGGTCCCAGGACTGAGCCTTGTGGGATGCCACTTGTAACTGGTTTAGAGTCTGACATGGCACCTGCTATTCTAACCATGTGGGTTCTATCCTTGAGCCAGTTTGCAACCCATCTTGTGGCATAGGGGTTGATATTTAATCTGGTGAGCTTATTTATGATGCTCGAGTGAGGTATTGTGTCAAAGGCTTTTGCGAGGTCCAGGTAGGCTGTGTGGACTACCTTCCCTTCATCTATGGCTTTGGTAACTGTTTCAAAGAGATCAACCAGGTTCAAGAGGCAAGATCTGCCCTTAACAAAGCCGAATTGGGTAGGATCCAGTGTCTGAAGGTTCCCAATGTCTTTGTTTATGATTTCCATGATGATACGCTCCATAGCTTTGCAGACCAGGCTAGTCAGGCTTATAGGGCGATAGTTTCCGGGGTCTGTTGTGGCACCACCTTTGTGGAGTGGGACCACTGTTGCTATACGCCATTCCTTGGGTACATATCCTGTAGTAAGGCTGAGATTGAACAGTGACTTTATACGAGGGTTTAGTTCTTCTTGGAGCTCATGTAAGACACAGCCCGGGACACCGTCTGGTCTCATTGATGCTGTGTTTTTTGCTTTGGAGAGGGCAGCTCTCACCTGTGCATCTGTGATTTCAGGAAGGCTACACTCTGTTGGGATAGACATTTGCTCTTTTGTGGGGAAGGGGGGGGGGGGAGTTTCCACTGAACCTTTCTGCCAGGATGTTGGCAATGTCTGTGGGTTCAGTGTATTTTTTGTCATTTTGCACTAACTCAAAGCATATCTGGGAGTTGCCTCCCAGGTTTCTGACATAACTAAAGAAGGCCTTGTGATTATCTTTAGTGTCTTGTGCAATTTTTCTTTCGAAGCTGGCCTTAGATGATTTGACGAGGGATCGTAGTCTCTTGCTAGTACTGATCAGAGACGCCTTCCCTTTTTGGGATTTTGCTCTATCATGTAGTAGCTTTCTCCTTCTGTTATATGGCCAGGGTCCACCAGACAGGTCTCCTGCCTTTGGAGTAGTGAGTCTTGGTTTTATTTGGGATAGCATGCTGCATGGATTCCTGTAGGTGTCCATAGAATGCTTTTGTAAAGGATTCTGCATTTTGGCCAGTATTTTCCACTGGCCCGGGGGCTTTGAAGGATTTCACCTCAGTTTTGAGAAGTGTGAAGTTTGCTTTTGAGAAGTTCTTCACTGTGGCTTCCTTGGCTAGGGGTGGGGATGGAATATGGATGTCCAGTGAGATTAGTTTATGGTCTGATCTTACCAATGAGGGGTATACCTCTGGTGTGGAACATAGAGACCCCCATGTTGGTGATGACCAGATCCAATATGTTTTCCCCTCTTGTGGGAGTGGTGACCAGTTGTTCCATAGCATTTGAGTTTATAAATTCTAGGAACTGTTGGGCGAGGGTGTTTGGGCTTGAGTAGTTTTCCCAATCAATGTTTGGGTAGTTGAAGTCACCCAATATAATGGTGTCTGGAGAGACCTTCATATTCTCCAGTGTTCTCAGGAAAGCTGAATGAGGTTCCTGTGTTTGGGAGGGTGGTCTGTAGCAAGCTACAAACTGAAAGGCAGTTTTGCCCACTGTTAGTTGCACATGGATAGTCTCCAATGCTTTATGCAGTGCCACTAACCTGGAGGTGTGGGTATCTTTGATAAATATGGATACTCCCCCTCCTTTTGTGGTTCGGTCCGAGTATTGGCGCCGAAAAGCATGGTATGAAGTATAACCTGTTAGTGCTGGGGTGCTCTTGGGAGCCTTGAACCAGGTTTCTGTTACTGCACAGATATCGATATTCTCCATACTGAGGAGAGTCTCAAGTGCGTTCATCTTGAGGTTTAGACTTCTGGCGTTGAGCAGCATTACACTTAGTTTTTTTTTTCCTTTGTGTTGTCTATGGAGGTGGGTTTGTCTTTTGAGCCTTGCCTAAAAAAGGCACTATGGGGGAGACAAGAGCCTTTGCCAGTATTCGAATACCCAGGGGTGACAGGTGCAAGCCGTCCATAGTGAAGCAACGTGGCTTGTCGAGCATGTCATCCCAGACTGACAGACTCTGGATCACCTTTGAATGACACCAATACTTTAGCCAATTGTTAAAATTCATCATTTTGTCTTTATACTGTGGCATCATTCTTGGTGAGGGTAAGATGCTACTCAAGGTCAGGGTCATACCGGCCTGTGCTACATGATCAAAGAGCTCCTCTATGTCTTTTTTCATGTAGTCCAGGGAGGTATGTCTCAGGTCATTCACACCAGCATGGACAATGATGGAGTCATATTTGTACTTGCTTTGGTGTGACCTGAGTGCTTGTGTTATGTGGCGGATCCTGGCACCTGACAGGTATGTTCATTCTGCTTATTTGCATATGACAGTGTTATAGATTACATGGATTATTTTGCATAGCTATGAAATGTAAATGAGAGGTGAGCTATTCATTTGACAAATGCTTTGAACATTGTATGTCAATATCTGAAACTCTATATAAACTCAAGATGTGTATATGACTCTGTCGTCCATACTTCAAACTGTAATAGGAGAAAAAAATTACACATTGTGAAAATAAAGTAATTATACAGGCTCTGCATCAGCATGGCCACAGCCTGCTTGAACAGATAAGCAGTATTGTATGGAGAAATCAAGTTTTTCTACACATGATTAATGCCTTGGGAAGACACTATAGATCCAAGGAGGCCTTCCAGTGATGCTTGCTCTGGCATGATTCTTCATGCATCTAACAGACTCTACCACTATGAAAGGGTGAGCAATGTGACTGGAGACAGGCCATTATTGCCTCCCATAGATGAGATGATGTTGTCCCTGGTTCCCATCATAACACCTGCCAAGATTGTTGGATTCATGGGCATACAGGTATGCTTTAACATTCACAAGCACTGCAGTATACGCCGATTCTTGATGAAAGACATTGCTTCACAATTCACACAGTAATGTTACATTTGTGTTACAGCAGCAAAACTATATATGCCTGTGACAGCACACCTGATGCTGATACACAACATAAGTTTTAAAGTATGTTATTTCACTTACACAGTACATGTTAACAGACACAGATTCTGATGAAATCCCTGGGCATAGGGAAGAAAGTGCTCAATCTTTTTTAAGTGTATAAGACTGTTGTAATAAAGGAGCTTGTGAGGGAATTCAAGCCATGGTAGTGTTTTTTTACTGTAAGCAAAACTATATATGCCTGTGACAGCACACCTGATGCTGATACACAACATAAGTTTTAAAGTTTGTTATTTCACTTACACAGTACATATATAACACTGTCAGCAAAATGAGTGATGCTGTATTTTTTCAATTGCATAGCCTCATCTACACTGGAACAGTGACAACAAATGTCATGCAAGTGTTTAAATATCCTATTAGTGTGATCCATAGCTGTGGTGTGCTTCTACTTCCTCTTATGATTATGGAGTATATTGTATATGCACATATTTTTTTGTGTGTGCCTTTTTAACCAGCATATACATATTTGCACAACATGGGCTATGCAATATCAGGCACAGACAGACCTGGCAATGTTGTTCATATTGTTGCTATAGTAACCTTTTTAGCATATCTATTATCTATGATATTACTGTTGGCTTGTTCCCTACACAGGTACATCATCATGATGTCTGCACCATTTGTTACATAAGAGTCTCTATATTCCATTAGTATGATCCATAGCTGTTGTGTACCTTGATTAAGAACTATCTTCACATGTTGTTTGCATACCATTTTATAACACAGGTTCAGCTTTATGTGGGGGTGATGCATTCCCCAGTGAGGACAGACTTGGTAAGGCAGTCCATATGGTCATTACATTATACTACCAATAGTTACATATGAGACTTTAATGACTAATGTGGTCTTGTTCACTTGCATTGGACATCAGCAATCTGCATATCATTGCTACCCATCTGGTATATGTATCCTTAATTTGATGGCTGTTATACATCAGGTGGAATGCTACATGATGGTTTTTATGTACTTACTACTGAGTTGTGCATGTTTATATTTAAACATAAGAATGGCATTTCAACTCCCGCTGTTGGTCGTGAAGTCAGGCATGGACATGTCAGGTGGGTTATAGTAGGTGTATTGACATTATCTGTCATATTTGCTTGATAGGTGAATAACACGGCATATCTCTGGTTTATAGGGTCTCTGCACCACCCACAGCCACAACATCCTAGTAAGTCCATATCATCATAAGCAATGTGGTTTAATAGTTGTCCAAAATGTCACATCTGCTATTGTTACATACATTGTGAACCAAGCAGTCACATCCATATAGACACATCAGACTACTTCTCCCATCCACACTGCATTCCAAAATGCTAGTGTCACCACATCCAGCTCCTTGGTACAGCACAGTTGACCAAGAGTCTCCAGAAATGGCAAGGGCAGCTAGGACTGTGGTGGGAGCTGTCAGTTTGGGCACCATAGACTGCATTGGAGTAATGCTTGTGGTTGATCCAATGTATGTCCTGTTGTGTGATTATGACCCTGTGGCAATGCTGGCTACTGTGCTGAGAACTACATAATCGGTCTATAAGTCGTTTCTCAAATGTTTGATGCCACAGGGGTTTTCTGATCAGTTGTCTGACTTATGTGACTCCTTAAAGTTGTGTTTTGTTGTACATATTTGTAATTATTATATGTTGGTTTGGCTATTGACAACTGCAATGCTGTATGTGATGATTGCTCTGCTTCCATGTTTGCATCTTTTGATAGCTGATATAATGCAAGCATTTTTTATGATCATCAGTATGTTATCTTATTCTTCCAGCATTGATTGCAACATTACACATTTACCTCTTGTCTGCCTTACCTACATGCACTGATATGCCTCTGTATGCATACCAATGTTACTTGTAGCATTCTAATTAGGAACTGCACAAGCCTCAGCCTCAGCACTACATGTACTTATGTCTACATGTTTCCCTTTGATATCTTCTTGCTGACAATTATTTCATACATGCCTTCCCACATCTACCTGGTTACACACACGTATATACCTATGTTGCCATAGGAAAAACACTGTGCAAACCACAAATATCTGCCAAAAGAAGATGACAGCAGCTAGAAAAGTCCACCACAAAGTTTTATTCAAGTTCCAAATATAAAATTAAGTGCTTTTGTTTCCCAATCGAAACTTCATCAGAATAAAGTGCAAATGCAACCTCACCTGTATTTATACCCACCCAAATTCAATGACATCATATCCTAAACTAATTTAACCACTTAAAATGTCATTCCATTCAAATGACATTGCAACCCATTTGTATTTACATGTGACAAAGGAATATATCAAAATACATGTTATACATTGAATAAATAAATTATATACTGTGAAATAACTATAAAAATGTCCATTAAAATGCTAAATGCATGCATTTACCAAAGTGAAAAGGATATATCTTTTTTAAAACCATAAAGACAACATCTAATACATGTATTATTAATGCAGATACCTAAGGGTGTCAATTATTAATTAAAAAGCAGCTCTAAAACAGTTTATGTATTCTGGATACGCCCTACTATACATAACTAAACATTATCATACACTTAAAGTATATCATACAGTATAGTAAAATGTAAAAAGTAAAAATATGCACATCCATAATTACGTAAAAATTGTGCTTTTAACCTTAAAATTGAGCTAATTGAGATAGCATTATTTAATCCAGGTGCCTCTGAAGCATTAGTTCTTCGTTGCCATCTCAGTTCTTTTAGCTCTAAAAGGTCATTCAGAGGACCCCCCTCTCACCCACAGTGGCTTGGTCAATTACTGTGAACTTAAATTTATGCTCTCCATGCATTACTGTATGAAAAGCCAAAGCATTTTACATATCTTTTTTATTAATATTGTAATTATGTTGGTAGATGCGTGTCCATAAAGAATTGATGGTTTTCCCTATATAAAAACTGGTACGTGAACCACAGGATGCTACATAGACCACAGTTTTACTGCTACATGTATATTTTCTGTTTATATATATTTTTCCATATTGTGGCATAATTAACTCATTACCTATATTAATATCCCAACATTGTAAACAAAACCCATATCTAGTCATACCATCACCCGGGGTACTGGGAATCTTAACCATTTCTATAATTTTTTTAAACTCTGATCTTTCTTGCAAATGACCCTAGGTTCTGGCCCAGCAAGTTTTTAATGTTTAATATTAACTTTAAAAATGTTCCAATTATGGATTAAAATCCTTTTAATATCATAGAAGTGGTTATTAAATTTTAGAATAGCAGATTTTTGCTCACTTGACTCTTGTAGTTTAATGTTGTTGTAATTTGGAAGGTCCTGTATCTTCCCTAATAAGGGGGAGAACAACCCTTGTTCTCTCTTCCTTATGACCTCATCAAATATAGTCTAAGAACATAGGTGGGTACTCCCTTTTAATTAACATGTTCTTTAGGATCCCTAATTGTCTTGTAAATTCACTGGATTCAGAGACCATTCTCGCTAGATGCACCCCTTGTCCTTTAACCAATGATTTTTTCTGATGTATTGGATGACAACTTTTAAAATGCAAGAGAGAATTAGAATACATTGGTTTCCTATAGATACTAGACATAAATTCTTTTTTGTTCTTGTCTTTAATGATTCTGATATCAAGAAAATCAGCTTTCTCCCTAGAAACAGTACTAGTGAACTCAAGAAAATTAGTACTTGTATTGATAAATTCTAATAATTTTTCCAATTCTTGTTCTCCTGCTTTCCAAAAGACTATGATGTCATGCAAATATCATCCATAGAATGACCACCCCTCCTTAAACTCACTTTTAAATACTATTTCTAGTTCCCAAAAGGCTAAAACAATATTTACAAAAATGGGGGCACAAGCTTCCCCCATTGCTATGCCTTTTGCTTGCCTAAAGAGTTGCCCTTTAAATATAATGAAGTTTGTTTCCAAAACAGCCTCCATAAGTGCCCGAATAGTTAAAACACATTCATGCATCAAGTCAGTATATTTACAGAGGAACGTATAAAACCAATCAATACCTACATCATGTGGAATGATGGAAAATAGATCTTTTATATCTATGGTGACCAATAATAAATCATCACTATATTTGCCCCTAGTAATTTTTCAAAGGCAATCCCAGGAATCTTTTAAGATCCACTCACAATTTTTCAGTGTATTTTTAAGTTGATTGTCAATAAATCTGGCAATAGGAAATGTTTTTGAGGCTCTGGCATCCACAATAGGTCTCAAGGGCGGGTCCC
This sequence comes from Protopterus annectens, assembly GCF_019279795.1. Lineage (NCBI taxonomy): Eukaryota > Metazoa > Chordata > Ceratodontiformes > Protopteridae > Protopterus > Protopterus annectens. The sequence continues at coordinate 1,538,531,677 of NC_056731.1, read as the reverse complement.
GAAAGTTCTTGTGTATCTTCAGGACCCCAAAAATAGTAGGAATTTTTTGATTTTCATGAGTATACATCTATATTCATCTTCCATAATCTCAGCATTTAATACCATTTCATCAAGCATGACATCAACTTTTTTATATGCAACATTTTTCTCATTTATGCAGATTTCATCATATGTATCTGTGTATAAAATACATAACATTTTGTTAGCATAAATATTACAGTTTATCAGAACCAAGCCACCACCTTTATCAATTTTTGCTTTTCTAATATCAGTATTCTTACATAAATTAAACAAAATATTAATTTCATCTCTAGTCATATTGCATTTATTATCATTTTTTCTATCCCTCTTTAGCATATCTCTGATGTCATGCTCACACATTCTTTCGTATAATTGTACATTAGGATTTAGGGGTGGATTAAATACACTTGGCTTTCTACATGGATGGTTGAAACTTTGTGCCAAATCAGTGCCCTCAAAATGAAAACCAAAGTTGATTTTCTTAGTAAAAAGTTTTAAGTTGATTAATACTTCATCTATAACAGCATCCTTACTGGGCACAAAAGACAACCCCTTCTCAAATATTTCCACCACCTTGATGTCTATGTCCAAACCACTATAATTGTAGATTTTGAAGTCCCCATGTGTGTTAGTGATAATATTAAGTGTAGATTCTTCTATTAAAATTTCTTGTATACTCCCCTCCCCCTCCCTTTCTCCCAGTTGTACCACTTGTTGTTGACTTGTAAGTTGGATGAAAATTGTTGTTGCTGTTGTTGTTGTAAGACCCAGGGTTCTCGTCCCTCCTTTGATTCATTAGTCACTCGGACCTCCTCAGAGGGGGGTATTCTAAAGGGTTTAAAGAATTATTATTATGTTCATTCCCATTGTCGGTCATCTGTTGTTCATCAGAAACCCTAGCTGTATCACAGTCAAAATCAACATTACTTATGTAACTATTCTGTCCCAAAGGGGGTGGGGTGAATTCTCTATTTTCCTTATAATCATTTTCATCCCTCAGTAATTTTCATTTTTTTCTAATTACAATATCATTTATAGTCACATCGATACATGCACAAACATTAAAATATTCATGCTGTTTTGATTCAAAAAGTAAGTCTTCGTGTAAGCTTTTATCTAACATTTTTATATTATCCATACATATTACCATCTTTCCATCATTGTCCTTGATTATAAGAGTTAACAATTCACATTCTTGCTTGTTGAAAAGTTCCAGTAGTTCTTTATGTAAAAGTGAATCTCTTGCCACACCAGTGGGATATTTCCAATATCTCAGTCCTTTTGGTATGTGTTCAGTCATGTTGCATTCCCTACGGTAACTGTTTTCTGTTTGTAATTTTCGAAATTTTAAAGTATGTTCCTCAAAATCATTTAATTGTTGATCTAAACTTCCTGGATTAAAGCTGTCAGCTCCTGAAGCACCATGAGGGCCCATACACCATTCCTTTCCTTCTTCAAGCCACTGTGTAAGCGTATGGTGTCCATTGTAGGCGTTCCCTTGGCACAGTGTCACTCCATGCATCGGAAGATGCAAGTTCCTGTTGTTAGGTGAATTTTCAACAGTGATTTGCTCTCTCTGTGCAGGGGTAATGCTACAGGAACCAGTAAGGCTATCGTCCTATCCTATACGTTGTCCCCCACTCGCACAGCCATCATTATCACAAAAATTCACTTCTTGAAATAATTTTTCTACTAGGGTAGTGAGGTTGCTAACAGTCATATTCAGAGTGCCTAGCGATCTGGCTAACTCTGCAACAGTTGGATCGGGTGTGTCTCCTGACTCCACAGTCCCAAACACAATAGGAAAAAACACAGTCCAAACCACAAATATCCACCAAAAGAAGATGATAGCAGCCAGGAAAGTCCACCACAAAGTTTCAAATATAAAATTAAGCGCTTTCATTTCCCAATTGAAACTTCATCAGAATAAAGTGCAAATGCAACCTAACCTGTAGTTATACCCGCCCAAATTCAGTGACATCATATCCTAAACTAATTTAACCACGTAAAATGTCATTCCATTCAAATGACATTGCAGCCCATTTGTATTAACATGTGACAAAGGAATATATCAAAATACATGTTATACATTGAGTAAATAAATTATATACTGTGAAATAACTATAACATTTTCCATTAAAATACTAAATGCATACATTTACCAAAGTGAAAAGGATATATCTTTTTTAAAACCATAAAGACAACCCCCCGGATTCATGAAGCTAGGCGCGAGGCTGGCGTAAGGCTTGCGCCGGCCGTGCAGCGTATAACTGGTGTAGCAGCGCCACATGCATAGTAATGAGTGTGCACCACAACCACGTGCATAGGGCATGTGCGCGAGTCCAGGGAGCCCAAGTAGGATGCGCCCGTAGGCGTGGCCAAGCCAGCAGGCAATGAGCAACCTAAAGTGCTGACTGTCACAGGCTGCCTGCAATAGTAACCGCACCAACCAGTGTCCGTGGATAATGAAACGTATGCAGAGTATGCAACATAGTACCCATCCACACAAAATGGAGAACCAAACATAAATCCACGAAGTACAAAATGTTCCCATCCACGGAACAAAGGATACTCGGAATACTGTGTCCGTCACACAATGCACTGTCAGCAGGCAGACCCAGTGGAGGTGTACTGCATCATGTCAGCACACCGCAACTACACATGACTAGCCCCATGGGCATGGTCACCAGCAGTCCCACAGTGGTAGTGAGAGTACACAGCTGGGCAGTCGTGGCCATATAACAACCAGAAAGAAACCAGATATCCCAAACACAGACAAACATGTGTATAGTAAAATGTGCTAGACACAGCAATGTAACCATCACATACACATAGGATGGCGTATGTCGAATCGGAATATCCAGAAGCAGAACCCATGCATGCAAATGTAATACACATCAACCCCGTCATAGCACGTAACCCGCACCCATGTCCGACTGTCCACCCAATCCAGCTAGCAGCCTTGTGCTGCTGCACACCTACACACAGCGGGTATACCCCAGATGTAGTAGGAAGTATTGTCCTAGGCAGTGACACGCGTGCAAATATGTACCCCACATGTCAACATCCCATCCCAGGTACTGATATCCAAATGGCTGCATGTGAATGTGTCTGCAGAATGTGTACATCCCGCGTGTGGTTAGGGACCTGTCAAAACCCCATAGGTGTTCACACACCACAGTGTCCATAACTGTAAACATCTGGACAAAGCAGTATGTGCAGCCACTGTACCGATGAATAGCTATGCAGACATGTCAAACACAATACACAGGGCGGAACAGCCATCCACCAAGCAGGTCACCCCAGCAGGGTTGCCACATGCACAGAATGTCAAGGTGGGACACCACTCGTAGATATGTGTTGTTCCATATGGCAAAACACCCACAGCCAATGCAAAGGATAGAATAACACGTATATGCCCGGACGAATGGTTATGTCATAGCATGGGAATAGCTTAAGCTAACCAACATAATAGTCATGCGTACCAGATACAAAATGCCTGTAACACGCAAGTAGTAATGCAGGAAGACATACACGACTGTGTCAATATCACAGGACATATGGCACGTGTCAAGTGTCGACGCAGGACACAAATGTCCATAATGGGGCCCCCTGCAAAGAGGAACACGTGCCAACCCCACCCCCACACTGACGTATCGGCTGTATAAATACAACCCAAACACACACCAACACCACCATCCAACCCATGATAGCAATGAAGGCCAGACAAAGACCAACACGATGCGTGCACAAATAGGGACACATGTAACCAGTGCTCCGACAACCTTCCACAGGCCACCGAATAATAGTATGTACATATGCATGTAATGCTGCAAAGGATGTGTGGTAGTCCCCAGTATCACAGAGGTAGGTACACAGATACACTGTAACCAACCGTCACATATGTGCACTGTACACAGCATACCTGCAGGTAATACATAGTTCAGTCATGTGCCACATAAATATCCACGTATGAATGAGGACAGGGGATAGACAAGTGTGAATGGGAAAAACGCAGAACATGGCATATGTATGATAACCAGCACCACCCACAGCATTGTATGCCAATAGCAGAAGCTATCGTTGGTTGTCCAAACACTCGTGTCTGTACATACGGAATCAATATCATTGCAATAACCCACGCCTGGGTGTGGGTAATGCTGGATATACCCATGGTAGATGTGGTGAGGTCCTGAGGGCGATGCCCGAGGGACCAAACAAAGGCAACCATGGGTAAATACAGCAGTACCCACACCCAGACGTGGGTTATTGCCATTATGCCATATCATCTAGGAAAATAATTTTATATTAATCCCCAGACATAATGGCACAGCATAATGCCTGTCTGCTGCCCGTCCGCAGATGTCCGGCATCTGCGGCGGTGCTGACGTACTGCGCGAGATGTCCGTTGCTAATGTCGAAACTGTCTCGCTATGTAAAACACAGTCAACATAGCAAATCAATACAAAACAGCAATGGAGAGCTCGGTGTCCCCGTTGCTGAGTTGTACAACCTGTCCCGCTATGTTAAATGTGTGTAGCAGAGCGAGACTGCCCCACAGTAAGCAACGGACATCTCCGTGGCTCAGTTAAAGCTGTCACGCTATGTTAAACCTATGTAACATAGCGAGACAGGTTATAAATACCGAGGTATACTAATGGAAATAGGTCCGGGTGACCGGACCGTGTGCCATTACTATAACCCGATCTACAACGGGCACGCTGGCCAATCAGCGTGCACGGTTAGGAATAATGGGGGGGTTATGGTATAATAGACATGGACAAACCGTGCCCATGTGCCTCGTCTGACATTCGTACACAGTCAGGGCAGTTCTGTACACTAGGTGGACAAGACCAAACCCAGAGCACCACAGGAACACCCTGACAATCAAAGACCTGTATGCGTTGGGGCTATAAGCCCCTGTGATCTGAATATCCCTGCGGTCATGCCATATGCATCCTGGGTCAAGAGCAGTAGGGAATAGGGAATGTGTAACATGTAGTACCGCACTTTTCCCAGCAGGAGAATGGATGCCTGTGACGTAAGTGAGTGCGGGGGGGTATGTTAATGTAGCTATGTACCATGGGTAAGCATATAAATGAGACAGAACAGCAAATGTGTAGTGGTCACAGCAACCGGCCAACGTGAATGCAGTCCCGTTTGAATTACGACTATAGAACATGTAAATGTGAACATGTACGTAATGCATCTGTGCTGCAAAGACAGTTACATGTGTAAAGGTGAAAGTGTGTTCAGCACACGTCCGTTAACCAGATCAGAGATATGTTACTGGAACAGTCACAACTAATACAGGCCACGTAAGCACACAGTCTCAGTAAATATATGTAACCCAGAATACGGATATGCATGTGCACCTGCGTGTAACCCACAATTAGGAAATTGCAAGTGCGCCTGTGCGTGTGTGATCCGCTCACAGCAGGGTAAGTTAATGCTGTGTCCTCCACGTTAGTTATACATGTCTCAAAACTGTCAGCCTCTGAAAGTATGGAACCGGACAATGCCATGCAAAGTACTGGTACAAATAGTGAGAAACACATGATATGTGATAAGACAAACATAGAAGGTAGATAGAATAACGGGTGTGTTAGTAGCAGGGATTGACGAAGGGTATGCATCTGTAACCCGACCTACTTGTCAGAAGGTGCCACCGTACGTTTATGTAAGTTTTATGTTGGTTTACATTTGTTGACTGGGCTAGGCTAGCTGGATATATGTCCTGTGTCAGTAGAGGCCCGGGGAGAAATGCTCCACACACAATAATAGCACAACATACCAAAGTAGTCATATATGCAAACAAAAATGAACAACAATAAAAAGTGTCCAAAAAGGACTGATTACATAAAGATTCCAGAAGACAAAGAAAAATATAGTCAGTGGAAGCACGTCATAATTATAGAATCAAGTCTCTATAGAATCAGGTAAGTCTCACATGAAATGCCAGCAAATTGCCAGATAGACACAGGTCAATGTAACACACACCTAAGATAAAGGGCCAAACATCCATACACTCTGCCAGAACCTGTACAGTGGGAAGGTATGGTATGGTTATAGATGTGTGTACACAGGTAATCCACAGACAGTAACAAAGCAAGGTATGAAACGAGGTGTACACATGTATATATGTACACACAACAGACCTACGTCCCCTATATATGACACATGAAGAAAAACAAAGCAAAGTTGGACACTGCTGACAGCTTAAAAAATCTTCTTTATTCTTAAAATCACAAGATAAGCACTTTCGGGATGACCCTTCTTCAGATAAATAAAATGAATGAAATGGTTTGCTTATATACATATAAAAGCCAATCACATTCAACAAAATGGCAAGCACATTCAATGAAATACACACCTATTTTTCAAAATAGGCTTAATTGGTATGAACTCATTTAAACCTGGCTTCCTATTTGCCATTAAACTGGCAATCCATTTAGTTTCTATAGTTTCTGTTTGAAGCATGATATCACCCCCCCCCCTGGTGCTTGGTCTAACATTCACAATAATCCTAAATTTAAATGTATGTGTAGGAAATAAAGTCACATGCCTACATAATGCGTTTCTTTCATCCTTATTCCTGATGCTGGAAAGATGTTGAAGAATCCTTACTTTGAACATGCTGTTCATCTTGCCTACATAAAAACTTTGGCAGTGACAACACTCTGCTAAACATACTATGTTGGTTGTACGGCAGGTTGCTCTTCCTTTAAAGTGGAACACTTTGTGGGTAATAGGATGTGTAAAAACAGTATCTTTATTTATGTAGGGACAAGCTTTACATGAACCACAATTGTTCGTTCCTGTCGAATGTGGTAAAGCATAGGATGCATTGGATATGGAAGGTTCCTTACATAGTAGATCCTTTAAGTTTTTATTCCTTCTATATCTGAAAGTGGGTTGAGGTCCCACTATACCCCCCAGTGTACTGTTACTGGTCAAGATGTTCCAGTTTTTCCTCACTATATTGCAGATATCACTAGTATTACTACTATAATTTAACATGACCTGCGGACCTTTGCTTAGGGCTTCACTGCTCTTTTCGACCTTGTCCCTTTCAGAAGTTCTTAAAATCCAGGGCTTATAATCACTGAATCGCTTGGATCTACCTCTTTCCACAGTTTTATTTACCAAATCCTGCTTATAGCCCCTATCATTAAAATTCTCCTTGAGTTTAATTGTTTCCTCTTCAAAATCTGATTCTAAGAGACATAACCTAGAAACCCTACTCACCTGTCCCTGTATTATATTACGGTATGTGTACCTAGGGTGCATGCTATCAAATGCTAAAAGTGAATTCCTCCAGCAATCTTTCTTATGTAGCTTAGATCTAAAACCTGTAGTGTCCTGTTGTATACATACATCTAAAAAGTCTATGGAGCTGCGTGACATGTTGATGGAAAACCTAAAAAACACCGTAGTGGAATGTAAATAGTTGACAAATTCACCTAGTTCTTCCTCTGTCCCATCCCACAAAAGAAAAATATCATCTACAAAATGTAGATATAACTGTAGGTGACGTTTCCATTTCTCATTGTTAGTGACATGTGTTCTCTCCCATTGAGAGAGAACCAAATTTGCATATGTATTAGTGCAGGGGGTTCCCATGGCTACCCCCTGCGCTTGTCTATATATGCCATTGCCTCCCAGAAAAACATTGTTCTCCAAAACAATACTTAATAATGATATAATAAGTGATAATTTATCATCACTGACTCCTAGGTCACCCAGGAGCATTTCTACACTATCAGTGCCAAATTTGTTATCAATCACAGTAAACAAACTTTGAACATCCATGGTAACCATCAATAAGTTCTTATTATAAGATTTGTTCAGTTCACCTAGGAGCCTTAAAAAATGTGCTGTATCTTTCAACACATTATCCATTTGATCTAAATAGGGTTTTAAAGTATGTTCCACCCATATTGACACATTCTCTGTAACCCACCCCCTCCCAGATACTATCGGTCGGAGGGGTGGGTTATGGATAGACTTATGTATCTTCGGTAATGCTTTGAAGATCGGAGTAACTGGTTTCTCTATTTTGAGAAACTGATAAGTTTCCTCGGTTATTTTCATTTCATATAATAGAGCATTCAATTGAATATTCACCCTATCTATAATATTTTTTTACAGTTAAGGGATTTATAAGTAAATATGTATTACTATCTTGTAATAGCTCATTCAGTTTATTGTTGTACCATGTCATATCCAAAAGGACAATGGCACCTCCCTTGTCAGCATTCTTTATCAAAATATCCTTGTTGGCAATGAGACCTTTTAGTGCTGTCCTTTGTTCAGCAGATAAATTATGGTATTTCTTAAAATCTGCTTCTTTGTAATAATCTATCATATCTTTCTCACATGCACTAACAAACAAGTTCATACTAGATGTTAATTGCGGGACAAAACCACTTGGTTTTCTAAGGGGATGACCCTTCTCATTGCTATTGCCATATATTAACTTCAATGACACATTCCTACAGTATAACATAATGTCAATCAACATTTCATCATAACAACCATTTTGACTCGGAATAAAGGTTAATCCCTTGTTCAACACCTCTAGTTCACTAGAGTTCAAAACATAAGATAATAAATTAATAACAATACCCATATCACTGTCAGCAGTCAATCCCATATTTTTCTTCTCTTTTCGGTCCCCCTGTCCTCGCTCACAGACCGCTTCCAGGGACCTTTCTTTTTGACCGGTGCTGGTAACAATCCCAAAAAATTATGACCCGATCCTTGTATCTTAGGATGTGCCCCCAAGGAATTACCATCTGGATTAAAGTTTATTGCAGCAATTTGTGGTGAAGGGCAGGTACCTACATCATGACTTGAACGTGGGAAACGTGTTATGTTCAGGCACTACGTTTTTTCAAATTACAGAGGGATTTCCTGGACTTCACTAATGGGAACATCTTCGTATGGCCGAGGGCCAATGAGAATAGATCTGTGATTAATACTGCGAGGGGATTGGCAGATTCAACCAGAAGGGGAGGGAGGAATGATGCGTTGACGAAGATGACAAACGTAGTGCCTGAACATAACACGTTTCCCACGCCGTTTCAGAAGGAGAAGGAGAGTGGTATTGGAACGCGTTTTGTTACAGTGAATGAAACAACACGTGAATCAAGGGAGGAAGAACCAATGGTGGGTTTGGTTGATGGACTAACGCACATAGAACCTATTCAAGTGCATGAGAGTCCTGTCAACGTTACGGTTGATGCGATAAACCTAGGTACCGGTTCAAGTCATGATGTAGGTACCTGCCCTTCACCACAAATTGCTGGTTGTTATGATGAAATGTTGATTGACATTATGTTATATTGTAGGAATGTGTCATTGAAGTTAATGTATGGCAATAGCAATGAGAAGGGTCATCCCCTTAGAAAACCAAGTGGTTTTGTCCCGCAATTAACATCTAGTATGAACTTGTTTGTTAGTGCATGTGAGAAAGATATGATAGATTATTACAAAGAAGCAGATTTTAAGAAATACCATCATTTATCTGCTGAACAAAAGACAGCACTAAAAGGTCTCATTGCCAACAAGGATATTTTGATAAAGAATGCTGACAAGGGAGGTGCCATTGTCCTTTTGGATACGACATGGTACAACAATAAACTGAATGAGCTATTACAAGATAGTAATACATATTTACTTATAAATCCCTTAACTGTAAAAAATATTATAGATAGGGTGAATATTCAATTGAATGCTCTATTATATGAAATGAAAATAACCGAGGAAACTTATCAGTTTCTCAAAATAGAGAAACCAGTTACTCCGATCTTCAAAGCATTACCGAAGATACATGTCTATCCATAACCCACCCCTCCGACCGATAGTATCTGGGAGGGGGTGGGTTACAGAAAATGTGTCAATATGGGTGGAACATACTTTAAAACCCTATTTAGATCAAATGGATAATGTGCTGAAAGATACAGCACATTTTTTAAGGCTCCTAGGTGAACTGAACAAATCTTATAATAAGTACTTATTGATGGTTACCATGGATGTTCAAAGTTTGTTTACTGTGATTGATAACAAATTTGGCACTGATAGCGTAGAAATGCTCCTGGGTGACCTAGGAGTCAGTGATGATAAATTATCACTTATTATATCATTATTAAGTATTGTTTTGGAGAACAATGTTTTTCTGGGAGGCAATGGCATATATAGACAAGCGCAGGGGGTAGCCATGGGAACCCCCTGCGCTAATACATATGCAAATTTGGTTCTCTCTCAATGGGAGAGAACACATGTCACTAACAATGAGAAATGGAAACGTCACCTACAGTTATATCTACGTTTTGTAGATGATATTTTTCTTTTGTGGGATGGGACAGAGGAAGAACTAGGTGAATTTGTCAACTATTTGCATTCCACTACGGTGTTTTTTAGGTTTTCCATCAACATGTCACGCAGCTCCATAGACTTTTTAGATGTATGTATACAACAGGACACTACAGGTTTTAGATCTAAGCTACATAAGAAAGATTGCTGGAGGAATTCACTTTTAGCATTTGATAGCATGCACCCTAGGTACACATACCGTAATATAATACAGGGACAGGTGAGTAGGGTTTCTAGGTTATGTCTCTTAGAATCAGATTTTGAAGAGGAAACAATTAAACTCAAGGAGAATTTTAATGATAGGGGCTATAAGCAGGATTTGGTAAATAAAACTGTGGAAAGAGGTAGATCCAAGCAATTCAGTGATTATAAGCCCTGGATTTTAAGAACTTCTGAAAGGGACAAGGTCGAAAAGAGCAGTGAAGCCCTAAGCAAAGGTCCGCAGGTCATGTTAAATTATAGTAGTAATACTAGTGATATCTGCAATATAGTGAGGAAAAACTGGAACATCTTGACCAGTGACAGTACACTGGGGGGTATAGTGGGACCTCAACCCACTTTCAGATATAGAAGGAATAAAAACTTAAAGGATCTACTATGTAAGGAACCTTCCATATCCAATGCATCCTATGCTTTACCACATTCGACAGGAACGAACAATTGTGGTTCATGTAAAGCTTGTCCCTACATAAATAAAGATACTGTTTTCACACATCCTATTACCCACAAAGTGTTCCACTTTAAAGGAAGAGCAACCTGCTGTACAACCAACATAGTATATTTAGCAGAGTGTTGTCACTGCCAAAGTTTTTATGTAGGCAAGACGAACAGCATGTTCAAAGTAAGGATTCTTCAACATCTTTCCAGCATCAGGAATAAGGATGAAAGAAACGCATTATGTAGGCATGTGACTTTATTTCCTACACATACATTTAAATTTAGGATTATTGTGAATGTTAGACCAAGCACCAGGGGGGGTGATATCATGCTTCAAACAGAAACTATAGAAACTAAATGGATTGCCAGTTTAATGGCAAATAGGAAGCCAGGTTTAAATGAGTTCATACCAATTAAGCCTATTTTGAAAAATAGGCATGTATTTCATTGAATGTGCTTGCCATTTTGTTGAATGTGATTGGCTTTTATATGTATATAAGCAAACCATTTCATTCATTTTATTTATCTGAAGAAGGGTCATCCCGAAAGCGCTTATCTTGTGATTTTAAGAATAAAGAAGATTTTTTAAGCTGTCAGCAGTGTCCAACTTTGCTTTGTTTTTCTTCATTCGTATTACCTGCTTAGATTGGACTTTGGTGTCTTACTGGATATTTGTTTTTTATCACTATATATGACACATGGATATAAATATGCCAAGTAATAGATAATATGGGTAGTCAAACAGACATCCGCGAATGGGGAACATACAGCAGCAGTCAAAACCACTGGCCAGAAGGTGACAGTCCAGCAAGTTCTACACTTTACACATGCACACTGGTGTCCATTGTAGGACTCCAAAAATTGCTCCATTCGCAACCCCTGCTGCGATTGACGCAAATGAAGTGACAGCCGCAACTACGGAACAGCTATACATGTACTAAAAGCGTGTTCAAGGTTGATGACACATGTGTCCATGGCTATCAGCGTCTATTCCTTTGCGGATGATGTCACCCACCTAGACGTATGCCTCTGACAGTGCTGTGTTCAGTGATGTGTTCAGTCCATGAAATGCAGGACATATGGCCAGATATCCCCAGAGTGGCGAGTCCATAGAAGTGCGTCCACATCCCAGTACCGCACACATTAACCATGTGTAATGTGTACCGTCGAGGGTTGCAGGCATGGGAACCTGGGTATGCAGAAATGGGCCTAGGTGTTGTTTGGCAGAGAATCCGTAGGCCCGCCCCGTGGGAGGGATGTGGGTATAGCACATGCCTTAATCCCCACTAATGGTGCAAAGCATCCACCGGATAATGCGGAAAGCAGGTGTGAAATATGTACAGCCCTATATCAGTGTCCTGTAGGCTATTCCCATTGATGGACATGCGTACGACCAAGATGGCACCCATAACTGGAAATCTGTCGGAATAACACAGCTGCAGTAAGGCATAGCACAGGAAATACAGATAGGGACTACATTAGAAATACCCCATACAAAGTCAGACCATTGTGAGAATACTGGCGTACATAGCTCTCAACCTTCCATCACCAAAATGAGGAACACCCGCCTTCATAATGTGGAACAAATGGGCAAAATGTGGAACACATACTAATGGCTTACTAACAACTTCAACTAGGAAGGTCATAGGATGGTTAAAATATGCTGTTTCACTTATTAAGAAGATCCTTTAATGAATTAATATGATTAATGTCAATTGACCATGGATTTCACCTAAAACATTCCTAACACTGAATGTGTAATAGACCCTTTCAATGTGGAACTTTGAGGAATTTCGAGGAGCATGACCCTTTTAAGACCCCAAATGAGGTACGTCCCCCATAACGAGGTACACTGGAGAGGTATGCTGGCGTAGCCATGAATACGGATGTTATGAGTGTCACTAATCATGCAATGGAAATAGCGCTCCCTATCACCCACCACACAGTCCGGAATGCCTAGGCAGCAATCAGCTAGGAAGGCACAGCACTATGCGAAACGTAACAAGGGCAATGGCCGAACGTCAGGGCGTGTACACATAATGACAACAGGTCAGGGTATGAAGGGGCTACCTGTCCAGAATACATGTACTGAACCGGTGATACTAGGTGGACAGGTGGGAAGAAAGACAGCAGGACAAATGTGCAAACATGTATATGTCCTACCCTGGTAATTGTGAATGACAACGTATGCCCCGCGAAGGTCAATGTGGAAGGTAATCAGACACAAAGGTGAAGTGTCCCCCAGGGTGCCATGAAGTGTCAACATAACAATTACCAGGCCCCCATAGTCGTACGTGAACCCCGCCACTGCCGGGAAGCGCAAATACGACAAACACATATGGTACAGGAAAGAACAAGTAGTGTGGATAAGCAGATGTAGACCTGTGTGAGGAATACAACTGTCTCCGTGGGTGCGCCGTGCAAATACAAAGTAATGTCATGTGCTCTGACATGCCGCCACACACTGTGTGTGTATTGTAGGCGGACAGTAGGTATGTTGTATTAGACACATACCCTGCAACTGCACAGATGTACGCAGACTGTGTAGAAGTCTGCCTCATATGTTCGCTGTGTTCCACGTAACAGTAACAGTCTGACGCCCTCATGGTAACTGACGACAGGAAACAACGACAAACATGCGAGGAGGACACCAAATCAGACAGAAATGTCATACGCATGCATAACATATCACTGTGCCCACTATCAATGTTTCTAAGAGGAACATGACATGACTGGCCCCGAGTGTCCCACTATCACATAAGGCCGTGTCCAGATATATGCTCCCTGAGGTGGAGTGTTATGAACAGACAGAGATACATGTGTGTGGAAACACTAGTATCCACTGCAAGATGATGGAATGTGCTGCTGTAGGAGGGGTAGTACTGTCCGCAGGTATGTGCTGAAATGCACATGAAACAGCTGTCTACAAGGATTACCCATAGTGGCGACACCTGCACAGACGATTATAGTGGGACATACACACGACCATGCACACAGCTGAGATAGACATACACACACCATAAACAGGCAATGATACACAAGGTCCATGGCGTGTACGAGTACAGTGACAGTACAGCAAGGATAGCTGTCTGCCAAGATATACAGCAGATGTCTCTAGGGTGTGCAACACCTCCCGGAATACGGACGTTGCATGGACAATGTTTGGATATGCATCGTACCACATTTCTATGTGTCAGCCATGCAAATATGCGATACATGGGACAGACAGCTGTCCATGCAAGAGCAGCGCTATGGGCATAACATTTGTATGTATATATACATCGAGAGAGATACAGACAGGCACATGTGGCAAGGCCGGTAGTGGAACCTACACATCACTACCCTATCACACCACAGCAGGACGCCCGTGGAGAACACGCAATGGAGGTCGCTAACCACAGCAGGCACACAGGCAGTCCACTAGCTGCGTCTCAACATCTGCAAACACAGAGATGTCAGCAGGATATATGTGTGCTGCGGAGCGTCTAAAACCATAACCTATGAAACCATGCGGCTGGGAGCATAGACACACACACACACACACAGCTGGCAGGCATGGGAATTGACCTTACCCCTACCTACCCAACCGCATGACAGTATGACACAGGTACGGAACGCGCCACTCGGTGCACTGAACACAGCACTGTCAGAGGCATACGTCTAGGTGGGTGACATCATCCGCAAAGGAATAGACGCTGATAGCCAAGGTATGTGTTGTGAAGCATCTAAAAGCATTACTATCTCCAGAGGCAGCTGGAGACACACATACACCACACAGGGAAGGGCCGGGAGTTGAACCTACGCCTACCTACATGAACACACTACAGCATGATGTATTTACAGAATGCGCTACTGAGATTACTGAGCACAGCACTGTCAGAGGCATACTTTTGGGTGGGTGACATCATCCGTAAAGGAATAGACGCTGATAGCCAAGGTATGTGTTGTGAAGCGTCTAAAAGCATTACTACCTCTAGAGGCAGCTGGAAACACACACACACCGCGGGAAGGGCCGGGAGTTGAACCTACGCCTACCTACATGAACACACTATAGCATGATGCATTTACAGACAGCGCTACTGAGATTACTGAGCACAGTACTGTCAGAGGCATACTTCTAGGCGGGTGACATCATCCGTAAAGGAATAGATGCTGATAGACAAGGTATGTGTTGTGAAGCATCTAAAAGCATTACAATTTCCAGAGGCAGCTGGAAACACACCCACACCCACAAGGGGAAGGGCTGGGAGTTGAACCTACGCCTACCTACATGAACACACTACAGCATGATGCATTTACAGAATGCGCTACCGAGATTACTGAGCACAGCACTGTCAGAGGCATACTTCTGGGCGGGTGACATCATCCGTAAAGGAATAGATGCTGATAGCCAAGGTATGTGTTGTGAAGCATCTAAAAGCATTACTATCTCCAGAGGCAGCAGGAAACACACACACACACCATACACACAAACGGGGAAGGGCCGGGAGTTGAACCTACGCCTACCTACATGAACACACTACAGCATGATGCATTTACAGAACGCGCTACCGAGATTACTGAGCACAGCACTGTCAGAGGCATACTTCTAGGCGGGTGACATCATCCGTAAAGGAATAGATGCTGATAGCCAAGGTATGTGTTGTAAAGCATCTAAAAGCATTACTATCTCCAGAGGCAGCTGGAAACACACACACACCACACACACACACACATGGGGAAGGGCCGGGAGTTGAACCTATGCCTACCTACATGAACACACTACAGCATGATGCATTTACAGAACGCACTACCGAAATTACTGAGCACAACACTGTCAGAGGCATACTTCTAGGCGGGTGACATCATCCGTAAAGGAATAGACACTGATAGCCAAGGTATGTGTTGTGAAGCGTCTAAAAGCATTACTATCTCCAGAGGCAGCTGGAAACACACACACACACACACACACACGGGGAAGGGCTGGGAGTTGAACCTACGCCAACCTACATAAACACACTACAGCATGATGCATTTACAGAACGCGCTACCTTGATTACTGAGCACAGCACTGTCAGAGGCATACTTCTAGGCGGGTGACATCATCCGTAAAGGAATAGACGCTGATAGCCAAGGTATGTGTTGTGAAGCGTCTAAAAGCATTACTATCTCCAGAGGCAGCTGGAAACACACACACACACACCACACACACACACAGGAAAGGGCCGGGAGTTGAACCTACGCCTACCTACATGAACACACTACAGCATGATGCATTTACAGAACGCGCTACCGAGATTACTGAGCACAGCACTGCCAGAGGCATACTTCTAGGCGGGTGACATCATCCGTAAAGGAATAGACGCTAATAGCCAAGGTATGTGTTGTGAAGCATCTAAAAGCATTACTATCTCCAGAGGCAGCTGGAAACACACACACACAGGGAAGGGCCGGGAGTTGAACCTACGCCTACCTACATGAACACACTACGGCATGATGCATTTACAGAACACGCTACCAAGATTACTGAGCACAGCACTGTCAAGAGGCATACTCCTAGGTGAGTGATATCATCTGCAGAGGCAAGGCAGCCGATAGGGAATGAAGACAGAGTGCGCAGTCACAGAGCATGTTACTATCCCAAGGTGGGCGTACAGTAACACGGCAGTGCTGCCCTCGGGAATACTAACTAACTACGGAGCACAACATCACGACATGGATAAGGGATGCACCACAGACAGTACACCCTATGAGAGAGCAACCGGCGTGCATGATGTAGGCAGCCATTGTGGCATAGCAACTACATATAACTCGCCAGGACGGCCACCATGGCTATGCAGGATGTCATTGGCCGTGGCTACATGCCTAGTATCAGACGTCGGTGCCGACTGTACTGTGTCTCCACGCATGGCGTACTGGGCATGCCCACACATCTAGCGGTTGCAAAGGGGAAACATACATGCACACGGGGTATACTCACAGAAGGACGCAGTGTGCACTGTACTGTGTGTCCATCTACACAACTGCTTACTGGGCATGCTCACACACTTAGCATTTGCAGAGTGCAGACATGCATTCACATGGGGTTGAATCATGAAAGGGCAGAGTGTGGAATGTCGTGTGTGTCCACCTACACAACAGCAAACCGGGCATGCTCACACACTTGGCGGTTGCAAAGGGGGAACATACATGCACACGGGGTATAATCACAGACGGGCCCGGTGTGCACTGTACTGTGTGTCCATCTACACAACTGCTTACTGGGCATGCTCACACACTTAGCATTTGCAGAGTGCAGACATGCATACACATGGGGTCGAATCATGAAAGGGCAGAGTGTGGAACGTCGTGTGTGTCCACCTACACAACAGCCACCCGGGTATGCTCACACATGTGGCGGTTGCAAAGGGGGAACATACATGCACACGGGGTATAATCACAGATGGGCGAGGTGTGCACGGTGTGCACTGTACTGTGTGTCCATCTACACAACTGCTTACTGGGCATGCTCACACACTTAGCATTTGCAAATAACAAATAAATAGACTAGAGGCTTCCACAGACTGACTACGAAGGTTTAATAGGATAGCATTTGCAAATAACAAATAAATAGACTAGAGGCTTCCACAGACTGACTACAAAGGTTTAATAGGATAAATCCACAAGGTCAAACACGAAAATAAAATCAGGTACTTTAAGCGCTTTTCGTTTGTTCAAAGGAACAAACTTCTTCAGAAGTGAGTTACTACAACAGCTGCAAGCAATTTGAACTCAAAAAGTGCGGGAAAATTGTAATTGAATTATACCTTTTAAACAAACAGTACATAAAAAACTCTATTTAAATTTAAAATCTAATATGTAAAACATTACTTATGTTAAAAATGTTGCATAACACTAAAATATCAACAATGGTTTAAAACCCACATAATAATACATAAAATATTGGATTTCTTCTGTATTATCTAAGAAGACTTTTCAGCTTAAGTAAGCTAGAAATTGAACATGCTTCATTGAGACCAGGGTGATAGAATGAGTTTAATCTAATCTGCCACAGTAGTTCCATTTCTTCTAGTTTGAAGGAAGCAGGACCCCCCCGGTTGTCAGGAATAAAGTTACTAATGACAGTAAACTTAAATTTGTGGGATGGGTTAATGTGGACATGTTTTGCTAGGGCATTCTCTAACTTATTGTGTGAGATAGCATATTGATGTTCATATATCCTATCTCTAAGCCTACGTTCTGTTTTGCCCACGTAAAATGCAAAACAGTCAATACATTTAGCCAAGTACACTAGAAATTTACTGTTACAGTTAAATCTAGACTTCAGTCTGTAAGTATTACCATTGATTGTGAAATGGTTATTACAATCGATGTATTTACAGAAATTACAGTTTTCACATTTAAACATTCCTGGTAG
Organism: Protopterus annectens; assembly: GCF_019279795.1. Taxonomy (NCBI): domain Eukaryota; kingdom Metazoa; phylum Chordata; order Ceratodontiformes; family Protopteridae; genus Protopterus; species Protopterus annectens. The sequence goes on along the minus strand of NC_056731.1, from coordinate 1,538,513,226 downwards.
TCTGGATGTTACTGGAACATGTCTCTCCAGTACATTCTTTAAATTCCTTCCTTTTTTGAAAACCACATGTGGCCTATACCCCAAACAGTCAAGGACAGTTTGGTTAGTTCTAAAAAAACCCCAGTTCTTATTGATCAATTTTACTATAGTACTACTTTGACTGTTAAATGTAGTCACAAAACTAAATTAAAGTCCTTTTCTTGGTCAGTCACATCCTCTGTATTAGAGGTAATTTGCCTGTCCACTCCAAGATTGTTACTCAATGATACGTGAGCAGCACATAAAATAGGTTTGAACCAATCAATACTTCTTTTGTAAGTGACTTCCTCTATTAGTGTGTCTACAAGTGACTCTGGATATCCACGATGCTGGAACATCTGTTTCAAAAACTGACATTCGCTATGGAAATTTGAGTCCAAGCTAGAAATACGTGATGCTCTCACTAGTTGCCCTTTGACCACAGATCTTTTTTGGTGGAAAGGGTGGCAGCTAGTGAAATGGAGAAATGTATTAGAGTAACTAGCTTTTCTGTAAATTTGCGCTGTGAAAGAGCAATCTAATCTGTTCTTATTTAACTGAATATCTAAATATGAAATAGATTCAGTCTGAAATGTATATGTGAATTGTAAAAAACCTGTTGACACATTGAAGCTCTCAACCAATTCAGATGCACTTTCTGCATCACCTTTAAACAGGATGAAAATGTCCAAAAAGCGGGTATAATAAGCAATCGGAGCAGGTGTTAAGCTAGCTGAAATCACCTGGTTGAACTCCCATTGAGCCATAACCAAGTTTGCAACACTCGCTCCGCAAGGTGATCCCATTGCTAAACCCACTTTCTGGAGAAAAAAGGTGTCATCAAAGATAAAGAAGTTATTGGACAAGATTAGGTCCAACAGTTCCATGACCAAGGAAATGTCACTTCTTGGTGCATTGTGTCTCATCATGACTTGGGCCACCCACTCAGTACTGATGTCGTGAGGAATGCATGTATACAGGTCCTTAACAACGATAGTCAGAAAGTTATACTCACTATCGAACACGATTTCATTAATTTTCGATAAAAAGGACCACGAATCTTTGCAAATCTGTGGCTCCAAAAGAACATATTTCTTCAACATGGAGTCAACCAGTTTTGCACATGCATAGGTGGGTGACCCATGCCCATCAATGAGTGGTCTAATTGGGGGATTTTCCACATTCTTGTGGATTTTAGGGATCCCAAAAAGTGTTGGATATTTGGGAAATAAACAACTGATGTAGTTAAAAATTTCTTGATCAATTCGCCCTTCAATAAATAGTTCATACAAGCAAAATTTTATCAGACTGTAGGCCTTATTTACTTCTGTTCTTGAACTTACTAAATATGTATTGGTGTCTAGTAGGGATGACATATGGCCCACATAGTCAGCTTTGTCAAAAATCACCAATCCCCCACCTTTATCCGGTTTACAGACCCTGATGTTTTGTGATTGAATGTATTTAATGGAATCTTCCTCGTCCATGTGTTCTTGATTCCTGCTAGGTTTTTTGTTCTTAAACAAATTCCAAAGATCTAGCTCATTGGCCTGTTCAAATACTTTCACCAACGGATGAAGGGGGGGATTAAAAGTACTGGGGATATGAAAAATATTGTGGACCCTGTTGTCAGGGGCATTCATAAAGAATAAACCCAAATTCAATTTCCTAGTAAACAATTTCAACTCTAAGATGGATTTAGCAATGTCCATATTATGCCAAGGAACATACGTCTGTCCTTTTGCTAAAACATCGACAATGTTAGAGGAAATGAAACTATCAGAAAAATTATACACTCTAAAGTCATTGTCTTTGTTGAAAATAATAGCAGGATAGGAAGGCTTTGATTTGTTAAGTAGTTCTCCACTTTGACCGATAGCTGAAATTGTGTCAATGAAAAGGGAGGAATCTAAGGTCAATGCTGAGGTCAACTCTTGATGTTGAGTTGACAGTGGTGACCCATCACTATCGCCAGACCCCAGTGTGTCGTTCATGACCTGGTCATCAATCACCTTGTTGGTTTCATTCCTTTCTGTTGTTGCTTCGGTCTGGCCCCTAAGGTGTTGAACCTCTGAAAATCCTGCTGATGACTATCGTGATTGTTATTGTTGTTATTGGAACGATTATATTGTTGATTATAATACTGAGGCTTGTTGTTGTGGTAATAATTCACCCGTGTGGCATTTTTCAATCTTTCACTTCTACGTACTCCATCTATATCTGGTAAACCAGAATTAGTTGAGTTGACAGGAGTATAGTTGTCATACGTGCCTACTAGTTGTCCTGACTGGACAACATGGTTGTTCACTGAATCTAAAGGTGTAGGTGCAACATAGTCACCTGGCCATTGTAAATCATTCGTAGTCAACTCACTAAAGGAGTAACCTAATTGCCACATCTGTGCTGCTGGTGGGGGTGGGTAAGCAGCCCCTTGCTTGTATGAATTACAGTCACATTGCAATTTCTTTGTTTTATTTGCACTCAGCTTAACCAAATGTTGGTTAATACTGGTAAAAGTCCTACTGTATTCATACTTGTAGCGATCAAATTGTCTATCATGCAGTACTTTAGCATCCACCTCATTAATAAATTTAGCTATATTCTCAGCCATTAGTGAATAATGTTTGAGCATAAGCTCAAGGAGTTCAAATCCTTGCTTATCAAAAAGCTGAATTAAATCCAAATGAAATGGTGAATTTTTATGAGCCCAGTTGGATACTGGACTCTACGAGCCCCTTAGGTATCACTTTATTTTTCAAACACTCTTTAAAATATTCAATTTCAAGCTGTGTTTTTTTGTATTTTAATAGCAAATTGTCAAGTAATTTTAGATTTTCTACAATATTATTAGTAGTGTCATTATTACCTTCTGTTTCGTCTGAAGGTGATGTTAGTGTCACTTGTTCCGACCCAAAAGTAATTTTACGATCCATCCAAGTAGCCAATGTGCATGATTTGCCTTCGATGTCCTGACAAAGTCTTTGATTATTATGGACATTTAAAACTGGTAACTCTCTGTTTTCAGTAACCGTTGTACTATCCGTTTGTGACTGCATCTGAGCCTGGGAACGAAACAATAAACCCGTCCGGTCGTTCACGTTCAATGAAGAGCTTGAGGTTACAGGGCTCGGTGCTGGTCTCTGTGTAGGAGGTGGTGTACTGTCGTCCGATAATTGGCTGGACCCAGAGCGTCCTTGTCTGACAGGAGAAGAGCTAGTAAGCGCTATGAAACCCGAGCGCATAAAATTGCTTTCTTCTTGATTAGAGGATACGGTTGAGCGTGTCTGTACGGCTGCAGCTGTTGTATATTTTGTACTAGAATCCAAACGGTTAGCTAAAAGAGAATGATTTTTATCCAAGCAATCTAACCGTTTGAAAATTACATCCAGTTTGTTTAGCAGCATCGGCAAACAGTCAATGGTAGTGTCTTTTTGACTGATGTGAGTCATTTCAGGCAAAGTGTTCTTATCATTGAGAGAAGCATTTGGTAATCCACTAGGTACTGCTTCATTCAATGTTGTCAGTTTTTTGGAAGCCATTAAGTCAGACGCCATAAATAACAACTTGAAACTAAAGGCACAAACAAACTGAAAATAACAAATAAATAGACTAGAGGCTTCCACAGACTGACTACGAAGGTTTAATAGGATAAATCCACAAGGTCAAACACGAAAATAAAATCAGGTACTTTAAGCGCTTTTCGTTTGTTCAAAGGAACAAACTTCTTCAGAAGTGAGTTACTACAACAGCTGCAAGCAATTTGAACTCAAAAAGTGCGGGAAAATTGTAATTGATTATACCTTTTAAACAAACAGTACATAAAAAAAAAAAAAACTCTATCTAAATTTAAAATCTAATATGTAAAACATTACTTATGTTAAAAATGTTGTATAACACTAAAATATCAACAATGGTTTAAAACCCACATAATAATACATAAAATATTGGATTTCTTCTGTATTATCTAAGAAGACTTTTCAGCTTAAGTAAGCTAGAAATTGAACATGCTTCATTGAGACCAGGATGATAGAATGAGTTTAATCTAATCTGCCACAGTAGTTCCATTTCTTCTAGTTTGAAGGAAGCAGGACCCCCCCGGTTGTCAGGAATAAAGTTACTAATGACAGTAAACTTAAATTTGTGGGATGGGTTAACGTGGACATGTTTTGCTAGGGCATTCTCTAACTTATTGTGTGAGATAGCATATTGATGTTCATATATCCTATCTCTAAGCCTACGTTCTGTTTTGCCCACGTAAAATGCAAAACAGTCAATACATTTAGCCAAGTACACTAGAAATTTACTGTTACAGTTAAATCTAGACTTCAGTCTGTAAGTATTACCATTGATTGTGAAATGGTTATTACAATCGATGTATTTACAGAAATTACAGTTTTCACATTTAAACATTCCTGGTAGTCTGGATGTTCGGATGCACTTAGCATTTGCAGAGTGCAGACATGCATACATATGGGGTTGAATCATGACAGGGCAGAGTGTGGAATGTCGTGTGTGTCCACCTACACAACAGCAAACCGGGCATGCTCACACACTTGGCGGTTGCAAAGGGGGAACATACATGCACACGGGGTATAATCACAGACGGGCGCGGTGTGCACTGTACTTTGTGTCCAAATACACAACTGCTTACTGGGCATGCTCACACACTTAGCATTTGCAGAGTGCAGACATGCATACACATGGGGTTGAATCATGAAAGGGCAGAGTGTGGAACGTCATGTGTGTCCACCTACACAACAACAAACCGGGCATGCTGACACACCTAGCGGTTGCAAAGGGGGAACATACATGCACACCGGGTATGATCACAGACGCGCGCAGTGTGCACTGTACTGTGTGTCCATCTACACAACTGCTTTCCGGGCATGCTCACACACTTAGCATCTGCAAAGTGCAGACATGCATACACATGGAGTGTGAGCATGAAAGGGCAGAGTGTGGAACTTCGTGTGTGTCCACCTACATAACAGCAAACCGGGCATGCTCACACACTTAGCATGTGCTACACGCTGTCCGGCATGCAGACGGAGTGTACACACCGCAGGTCATGGTCAGGTAAACCCGTCCACACGCACAGGGTGGTCACACATGCAGTACCCGTACACACACAGATAACATCACAGGCGTCACAGGTGCAGGTCAAACATGTACACACTGCAGTGAACACTGTAGCTGCCATGCCAGCACCATGTCATCGGTGCAGCAGTATGCCTCATGGTCCAACAACAGCATGTGACATATGTCCACAGGTCTGTATAGCGGTGTACACCAGTCGTGCAGAGTACACATGTACTAACAATGATCCCACATGTGTGATGTAGTCCGCCCATATCAGTATACATAGACAGGTCGGCTCCACACATACCACGGCCCTGACACAGCTATGACACATGACTGCTGCTGTACCACAGTGAACCAATGTCCAGATATGTCATACATGTGATTGTCTGGCTGTGTGCATGGACTGCACACAGGACACATACGCAGCCTGTGATGTACCACATGCATACCACTGGCGTACGCGGTGCTACACACACGAATGGAAGGTGGACACATGTCTGTGGTATGCTCCCACTACAGGGTGTAGCAGTGTTGACTGGGACACATACCCTTGTATTGTTCGCCTGTGACAGCTGTGATACCATACCACAGTCCATGTTCTATGTATGTCAACACACATGTCAAAACATAGCAATGCATACACACATGGCAACAGCGGACACATGTGACACATGTACTGTGCATGGTGCAGCCATGCATGAGCAGTGGTCGATGTCCATAACATAGTTGCAACTCCCTACCACATGCGTACCCATCATGGGGGCCGTTATATGGTGGCATAGTAACAGCACGTATGGCGGTATGTGTGTACATCATGTGTTTAAACACCTGTCCACATGCATGTGTGCAGGTGGTGGCTCACAGGTGTGTCGCACACCATCCTACCCTGCCATGTGCATATAGTATGCTATGTCGCTGTTACATGACAGTGCTGCCATAATGCATACCCATCAGTCAGGTGTCATCGACTGTATGTCACATGGCTACTGTAACACCTACCACCTCCCAAGTGCATATATCGGCACATCTGCCGGATACAGTGTTGGTATGCATAATGCACTACATACCGCTGCACGCCTGCACATGTCTCATATGGCGAGTGTGGCATTCCCAGCACCGACATGTGTGCAGGAATGTGTGCCCATGTATGCCACATATCGGGGGGACTATGTCCCACGTGCCACACATCCCTGTACACCATAGTAGAGATCTGTACATACCTCAGTGTGGGGTGCATGGATGTGGATGGTGCAGTACATGCAACACGTCGTCTCTCTGTGTATACATGTGTGGTCACCACCATGTGTGTGTGTCAACATGTTTGTATGTCTGCTGCCTGGTGTGAGGGTGTATGCAGATATACTGTTTTGAACGGACACTAACCACACAGGGTGACCATCCCATACTGGTGCTGCATTGCACAACCCTGTCGATGCCATAGGTGTGAGCCATGCTGGCCACCTGTGCAAGTCCCCCCCCTGTGACATGGCATGTGGGTGCATTGTATTGTGAGGGTGCTGACCACACAGGCAGGTGTCCCCATCTGCACACTATGGGGTGTGCGCCATAGTGGTGTACACCCCGCGATTGCGGCCGTATTCCTGTACTGGTACAGCGTCCTACTGCTGCACAGCGTGCACCACAGCTGACAGGTGACACCTGAATTCAGTGGCCAGATCGCTGTGTACAACACCTGCACAATGTCACCATACCTGTACTGTGTCCTGCCATGTATGTGATGTCTCTGTCCACTGTAGCCTGTGGCACTGACCACAGGCGTCAGGTGCAGTATATGTGTGGACATGTGTGTCATGTACTGTGTAAACAACGTTAAACTATGTCTGGCTCCGTGCATTCTGCTCTTCAGGTTTTCCCTTAGAACTTCTCTACTTGCAATCTAAACTGTCTATTCTCTATCACAAAAGCTCAGCACTTGCTCCTAAAGCATTCTTATATGGGTAAAGTACATATATACTAAACAAAGTACTACATTAGCCTAGAATCCCCTTGAGTACCCATTTCCCTATAGGTCCCTTCTGACTCAGCTACACAGCAAACGCATTCACGTTTTCTAGCATGTCGAAGGGTCTATTGCTAGCGTCCTCTCCTGTTTAGCTGGTGAATCTGGGCATCCTGAGGCAATGTTGCAATTGCCTCATGTACACAGACAACCCACACCTTCCCCCACAAAACACAAATACATGTGAGAGATGCAACTATATAGCCAAACTGGAGGCTAAGCTCTCTCAACTCAGGACCGGCAAGACCAGACAGGAGAAGGACACCACGCACACCACAAACCCAGTTTCACATAGAACTATCACAACTGCAAAACAAACACATAAACACACAAAGACATACTCAGAGGCACTGTTCAAACATATACCAAACCTACAGAGGCCTCCAAAGCAGACACCCAAGCAACTGCCTCCTCATGACATAGGACATGCAACACATAGTTCTCAAAGTCAGTGTGTCAAACAGTCACAGCCCTTAAGGCCACACACAATGCCAGACACACTTGTTATAGGTGACGCCATAGTCAGACACACTGACGTCCCACCCACCAGACTGAACAAGGAAATGATCACAGTAGGCTGCCTGTCGGGCGCTAGAATCCGCCACATAACACAAGCACTCAGGTCACTCCGCAGCATGTACAAGTATGACGCAGTCATTGTCCATGCCGGTGTGAATGACCTGAGACATACCTCCCTGGACTACATGAAAAGAGACATAGAGGGGCTCTCAGATTATGTAGCCCAGGCCGGTATGACCCTGACCCTGAGCAGTATCCTACCCTCACCAAGACTGATGCCACAATACAGAGTCAAAATGATCAGCTTTAATAATTGGCTTAATTACCAGTGTCAGTCTAAGGGGGTCCAATGTCTGTTTGCCTGGGATGACATGCTTGACAAGCCATGCTCCTTCGCAAGGGACGGCTTGCACCTGTCACCCCTGGGCTTCCGGATATTGGCAAAGGCTTCTGCCACCCCCATAGTGCCTTTTTCAGGCAAGGCTCATATGATAAACCTACTGCCCTAGAAAACAAACCTGGAAAGAACTAAGGGTAATACTGCTCAATGCCAGTAGTCTAAACCCCAAGTTGCATGCTCTCAAAGCCCTCCTCAGTATGGAGAACATCGATGTCTGTGCTGTGACTGAAACCTGGTTCAAGGCTCCTGAGAGCACCCCAGCACTATCAGGTTATACCTCATATCACGCATTCCGGCCCCAAATCCGGACCGAACCACAAAAGGAGGGGGAGTCTCCATATGCATAAAGGATACCCACACCTCCAGGTTAGTGGCAACGCACGTAGCAGCAGAGACCAACCAGGTACAATTAACCATAGGTAGAACTGCCCTACAGTTTGTAGCATGCTACAGACCACCCTCTCAAACTCAGGATACCCACACAGCCTTCCTGAAGACACTGGAGAGTATGAATGTCTCTCCAAACACCATCATATTGGGTGATATCAACTACCCATACATAGACCGGGAACATTACCCAAGACCCAACACCCTAGCCCAAAGGTTCCTGGAGTTCATACACCCAAATGCTATGGAACAACTAGTCACCATACCCACAAGAGGAGGAACTATACTAGACCTGATCATTACACATAGGGACGACATGCTCCACGCAGGATGTATATCCCTCAACGGTGGGATCAAACCATAAATTAACCTCACTGGAGATCCACATCCCGCCCCCAACCCCAGCAAAGGAGACCATGGTGAAGAACTTCTCAAAAGCAAACCTCACACTTGTTATGACTGGAGTGGTACCCTTCAAGGCCTCCGAGCCAGTGGAAAACACAAACCACGCTGCTGAAACCCTTACAAATGCCTTCTACGAGCACCTTCAGGAATGTATGGATCAAGCAATCCCTAATAACATCAGGACCCTTTCCACCAAAGGCAGGCACACGGTCAGGTGGACCCCAGCCATAAACAAACTCTACAACAAGAGGAGAAAGCTACTACATGACAGAGCAAAATCCCTAACAGGGAAGGCATCTCTGATCAATACTAGCAGTAAAATACGATCACTCATACAATCATCCAAGGCCACCTGTGGGAGAGGACTCGCGAAAGACACAAAAGACAACCATAAGGCCTTCTTTAGCTATGGTAGAAACATGGGTGGAAGCTCACAGTTATGCTCGGAATTAGTCCAGAATGGTACAATGATCACTGAACCCACAGACATTGCCAACATACTGGCAGACAGGTTCCGTGCATATTTCTCCCCTCCCTCCCCCCAAGAGGAGAGATATCTATCCCACCAGAGTCTAGCCTCCCAAACATCTCAGATGCCCAGGTGAGAGCTGCTCTCTCTAATGCAGAAAACACAGCATCAATGGGACCGGACGGTGTCCCCGGCTGTGTGCTAAACGACCTCAATGAGGACCTAAACCCGCACATAAGGCTGCTGTTTAATCTTAGCCTTACTACAGGATACGTACCCAAAGAATGGCGTACGGCAACTGTGGTCCCACTCCACAAAGGCGGTGCTTCTACGGACCCTGGACATTACCGCCCTATAAGCTTGACGAGCCTTGTCTGCAAAGCTATGGAGGGGATCATAATGGAGCTCATAAATGAAGACATTGGGGTCCTACATACACTGGATCATCCCCAAGTCGGCTTTGTCAAGGGCAAATCCTGCCTCTTGAACCTGGTCAACCTTTTCAGAAGAGTCACTAAGGCCATTGATGAGGGTAAGGCAGTTCACAAAGACTACCTTGACCTAGCAAAAGCGTTCGACACAATACCCCACGCGGGCATCATAGAAATGCTCACCAGCGTAGATGTAGACCCATATGTCACAAGATGGGTTGCAAACCGGATCAAGGAGAGAACCCACAGGGTTAGAGTTCCTGGTGCCATGTCAGACTCTAAGCCGGTCATGGGAGGTGTCCCACAGGGCTCAGTCCTGGGCCCCCTCTTGTTCGGCATTTATTTTTCTGACGTGCAGGCAAACATAGGGGGATTGTGGCAGACAAGGTATGCAGATGACTGCAAACTGGGCACCATAAGCGACACCCCATCAGACACAGACATCCACCAGAGGTCTCATAGAAATGGATAACTGGTGCCAGAGCCATGGCCTTAAGCTACATGCCAGGAAAGGTATAGTCATACCCTTTGGGAAAAACAAGGTAACCCCTACTTACCACATAGGTGGTAATCCATTAAACATGGATGACGTTATCAGGGACCTGGGGACCCAACTTGCCAGTAACCTCTCTTTTGACACTCACATTGCCAATGTGGTTAGGAAGACTTTCTACATTGCCCACCTGATCATGAAAGGATTCACATCCAGATCAGGGGAGGTCATTGTACCCCTGTACTATTCACTTATCAGACCAATGATTGAGTACAACGCCCCACTCGGAATGTACCTAACCCGACACCTGTAGCAGTTGGAAGGACCCCAAATGTTCCCCGCCAAAAGGATAAAGGGGCTCAAACATATGTCACACGCTGCCCGACTGAAGAAACTCCGGCTCTATACAGTCGCATACCATCTGCTCCGAGGTGATCTGTGCCTGACATACAAGGCCATGTCCAACCTGGAATTAATGGACATGCTCCACCTCATAAGATCCAAATCAACCAGAGCCATGAGAGCAAGAGACACAAACCTCAACACGGATATAAATCGGACGTGCTGGAGGGACAGGTTCATCACCCAGAGACTCCCTACACTATGGAACAGAATCCCAGTCCTTGTGAGGCAGAGCCCCTCACTGACTGTTCAAGAGAAAGCTTGATGAGTGGATGGGAGATCGTAGGTATACCCCGGGAATCATCTCTGTGTCACTGCTGGACAGAGGCACAGCAAACAAATGGGTATAGTATCCTCATCCTAAGGTGTGGTGAAAGCCACACACACTCTGGCTAGGCTTATAAATGCTGTAGGGCAGATAGCCCAGTATGTACCTATGCACCTATGAGCCTATGTAGGTGTCCAGGCAGGTTGCGGGTACATGTGGTATGCTGATATTGCCAGATGTGCCTGTGGGTAATCCACAGCTACACGTGGGGGACCGATAACAGTGCTCCCAGTAGGCACATGCGAGTACACCATAGGAGGGATTCAGGTTATCAGAACCAACATGGTGCTACACATGTAACCATCACACATACCGTGAACACAGCTCAATGCATGCTGCACCTGCACTACATGGTATGTCTGCTGCATGTTGACAGTACACAACCCACGTCACATACGCACCAGTCAGTTTTCATACACAACCACTGCAACATACACATCACACGCTATGCATACACAGGTATCACATACACCTCTCACTATCTTGTTCACCCTGTGCATCAGAATATATTTACATAACCCTGCACCGATGGTGTGGATGACAGAGATGCGGCAGAGGCTTCATCATATGCACAGGGTGATATGTCTGCCAGGGGCATAGGCTGCACCAATGGATGACATCATGTGTGTGTGTAAGGGCTGGTGGGTTTACTGGGCATGACTGTGCAGAATGCATGTGGATGTGGTGGAGCCCTACAGTTGTGTCTGCCGTGTGTGGGTATGTGTGTACACAGTTCAGCCATATGTGATGACTACACGGGGTATAATTGGCAGTCCCAGACTGTACAGTGTAGGTTGTACGGCTCACTGTGTCCGTCTGCGGACACGTGACCCGTGCCTGCCTGGGGTCGCACGGGCACTACCGGGTGGAGGTATAGAGTGGCTACTCTCCGATGACACATGTCCGCTGGAACCGTGTCCACGCTGGGACCAGCCAGGGCCACGTCCACGTGGCCTGCTGTGTCCTGGTGTGGACGGTGTAGCACCAGCTGCACTGCTGCTGCTACTGGCACTGTGTGAGTGGGCATGAGAGGTGGCACGCACACGTCGACCTACACTAGGTGGTGTTGCTGGCCTACGCCCACGTGTCCTACGCCTCACCCCTACCAGGTGTTCCAGCACAGACAGCTCACGCTCGCGGATTGCCATGCCTCGGTCGAGGATTCCAACCATCTCACCTAATCGCCTATCCAGTACATTAGCAATCTGCTGTTGAGCATTCGCCAATGACTGGATGTTGTCATTTAGGGAATGGATTGCAGCCCTCTGCAGCCTCTGCCCTTCTTGGTTCTGCCGTTCTGCACGTGCCTGTGCCGCCATTACAGTCTGGAACATGCGTCTGGTGATACCAGCTGCTGCACCCTGTACAGCAGGTGCATGTCTGCCAGAGGTCCTCCTACGAGCAGCACCAGCCACATGCCTGTGTGGCACATCACCAGTCATTACACTGGCAACATGGTGTAGGCGCACCTTCTGTAGCCACCACACATTCCTGCTCAATGCCAACAGACGCTGACTGTCCTTCCTCTATGGGCAACGGTGATGTGGTATGTGTCGGCATCAGAACCGTGTCGCGGGATGCGGGGACATAGGTGGGATGGTAACCAATGGCACAGCTTCTGCCCCTGACAACCCTGCCTGTACCTCATGCATATGGTCATCACCGCTAGTATCTGTGGGGACACTAACATCAGATGGACCGCAGGAGGGAAACGCACCTACACCACCTGTGAATACAAAGACATACTGTAAGATACAT